>NW_002476082.1:0-185741 GCF_000189635.1 Tetrahymena thermophila SB210
AACCCCAACCCCAACCCCAACCCCAACCCCAACCCCAACCCCAACCCCAACCCCAACCCCAACCCCAACCCCAACCCCAACCCCAACCCCAACCCCAACCCCAACCCCAACCCCAACCCCAACCCCAACCCCAACCCCAACCCCAACCCCAACCCCAACCCCAACCCCAACCCCAACCCCAACCCCAACCCCAACCCCAACCCCAACCCCAACCCCAACCCCAACCCCAACCCCAACCCCAACCCCAACCCCAACCCCAACCCCAATAATGAAATATTATTTATAATTTATTTATTTAATTATAAAAAATAAGTTAAATTATATAATTTATAAAATAAACTTTTATTTTTTATAATTTTAGTTTTAAATGTTATTTTATATGATTTTAAATATTTAATAAAAAAAATTTGAAAATTTGAAGCATTATTATAAATGAATCAAAGAGAAAATTAAATATTTTTGATTTGAGAGGATAATCTAAATAATAATACTTTTAAATTATAATATATCAAATTAATACTTTTTTTTGAAGAAATTAATAACAACTTCTAATATTTTTAAATTAAATTACACATTTAAATAAAAAATCAATATAAAAGAGGTAATAATATAAATTTGAATTAGAATATATTTAGTTATTTTTATTAGAAAAAAATTTTATTGATGATTTTTATTTTTTTGTAAAGATTCTTCATTTTATTTAAACATTTAAGAATGTTTTTTAGCAAAAAATATGAGTTAACAAACTTTTAGATATTAGATATTTTTTTATAAAAATAATGATGAGGGATAGATGAGTTTTGATATTTCAGATTATTTGTAAGTTTATTTATTTTAATAATTAATTCTAATTTATATTACTTTTATAAAAGAAGTATTTTTTTATTAATTAAAAATGGCTCAATAATAACAATAGAATGTCTAAAAGGTTATTAATTTATTACATAATAAACTAGCTGTAATTTAAGTTAACTGATATTATTTAGGTATCTTAAAGTTATATAATCTACTGTCTTTTTTAAAATAATTAATCAAAAAAACATAAACTAACAAAAAATTTAAAATAAAAGAGTTAATTAAAATGATATTTAAGCTTGTTTTTGCTATTTTGCAATTTTTGGTTATAAATTGCTAATATTGCTAAAGTTAATCGTTTTACAAAAAATCATGTCATCAAAGTTATATTAAGAAATTCTTAATTAGCAAAGAATTAAATCATATTTATACTATATCAGATGATTTAATTATAATTGGAACAGATTTGAGTGATTTAAATAAAGTAATCATCTATGAGGGGCATAGAAGTTAATTGATTGATTTGAGTATACACAATAATATACTTTACTCTGTCAATATATAAGGAGATGTCATTTTATTTGATTTGGTTAGCGCTAATATTTTAAAAGTATTTAATTGCACTTAGCAATCTGGAGCAATAAATAAAAAGGTCTTGTTTACTTCTACTTTTTAGTATTTTCTGTTTATGGAGCTATCTCAATATATTGTAAAATATAAATTATTTTTAGAAATCATTTATTATTTTAATATCTTTGATATTTTATTCATTTTATTATTTAGATAAATATATATAGTTTTGTTACAGCAAAAAGCATTATAACTTATTAGAGTTTAAACTAAATTTTAATATTGGCATAAGAAGATATAATCAACTCTTAGCTTTTTATATTGATGGACTCATTAAATTACTTAGCTATCGATTTGCATTCTGCATAGATTAATTCTTATTCCTTGTAATCAGCTATACCAGATTTCTATTTAGTTTAACCCTAAATAAAAGAATTGGGATGCTTCATATTTAGCATTTAAAATTAGAGTTTTTACATAGTAAGCTTTAAAAGTTACATATAACCTCCTTAAATTGAATAGATAAACGTCCCTTTAGAATATTTAATGAATATTTTTTATTTTGAGAATTAAAATTAGTTGTTTATTAATAGCAATAATAATACAATAAGTAGCTTTGTTTTAGATGAAAACAAACAATTAGCCAATTAATAAATGTTAATAATAGATTTAAAATAAACATATCTAAGTAATTTAGATATTGAGATTATTGCCATGTAGTAATATAGCTAGTCAATTTATATTGCCTCAACATAAACAGGAATTTTTGTAAAAATAGACACTTCCTAAAATAGCCTGTAATATATAAACACTTTTTCTTTATACTAAATTTAGCATTTTTAAATAGTTGAGGATTTGTTATTTTATTCATTGACCGAAGAAACCAAAGGAATTATTATATTTTCTTTAACTCGCAATGAAATATAAGACGATTTTAGCTGTTTTTCTCTTCCATATAATACAAATTATTAACAAAATAGCATTTAAATAAGTAGTCAAGAAAATAAATTGATAATATATGAACAATCTTAAATAAATATCTTAGATTTAAATAACCTTTCTCAAATTAATCAAATGAGAATTCTTTCTCAAAGAATTCCTACCAAATTACCTACATTTATTTTTGAGCAATTCGATTTAATTATTTTTTTAGATAGTAGCTATATTAACCTAGTTAGCTATAATACATTAGAGTATCTATCTTTCATTTAGCTTTAAGATTCCATTATATAGTTATAATCTTCAGCTAATTTAGAATCAAAAAAACTATAAATTTATTATTCTTGTGTTGGTAATATATTTTTATAACATTATATTTCATATTCTTAAAAATTATTTAAAATTATAAAATTTATTTTTTCTAAGGGTTAGAATTAAAATCCTGTATATCCTCATTAACTAAGGCTACTTTAAAAAATATCCACCAATATTTATTACCTTAATAAAAATATTTACTTATTGCTTTAATTAATGAGGGCATAATGTTCAATTTATTTTTTAAAATAATAAATATTATTATTAATAATTAATTATATTCATAAAATAAAAATAAGGATTTGGAATGTTTGTCATAATCGACTTAGAAAACTATGATATCCTATAATACTCTATAGAAATTTAAAATATTGACTAATCATTTTATATTTTTGAAAATAAAATGCTTTTGGTTTTGTATAACAACTAGATACAAATTTATTAGTTAGACCCTTTTGTTTTTACAGCTACCTTATAAAATGCCATAGACACTCCAAACATAGATATGCAGAGTTTTGATAATTTTTTTGTAGACTCAACAAATTAAATAGTTTATGCATCTTATTATAATAATGAATCCTTTTAAACTAATTTAGCAACTATAAGTTTAAATAGTTTAAATTACTAAAATCAATCAATATTCAGTTCTTAAAATTTATTTAACTTTGTTATTTTTAGTTAATACAATATACTTTTAATTACAGTTTATGGGGAATAATAATCTTATATCCTATATTCAGCATTTTATAGGTTAGATAATACTTCTTCATTTATAATGAAAACCCTACCAAGTTAAATTTCAGAATCTTATATTTAGGCAGAAGAATACATTTATATATAATTCGAAGCATAAATTCAGCAATGTAATCTTCTAAATTACCAAATCAATAATTTTAGTTTTTCAGATACTTTTTTTTGCTACTAATATAATGCTGATAGAGATATTTTACTTATTGGATTGAATGATAACACAATAATATATGGAAGCAAATCTTTATCAAATATGAATATAGTCAAGACAAAGTTCATTTTTTATTCTTTGAGTTTAGATTTTACTTCAAATTAAATCATAGTTAGTAAATTAATTAAGAATATTTTATTCAATTTTATTTAATATTTATAAATCCTTTTCTTTAATTATTTTTTAGAAAAATTAAATTAAATTTTATTTAAGTTTTTTGATTTAAAGCTAAAATTTTATCATAAAAAATAGACAATCAGATGATTTAAGGTTCACCATCAGATATCTCACTTTTAAAAATTCATAAAAAATCTTCTGTTGAGATAGCAAATATAGCTAACCCTTATTTATTTGATAGTTACATATTATTTATTCCAAGTTTAAGCATTTTTATATAAATTTAAAACTTCACTATCCTTGTTTATGATTTTAGAAACGGAAAGTTGTTGTTAAGCTATTCTTTTTAAGACTAATTTAATGAATTTGATTTTCAATTAAGTGATTTAATAGATTAGTCTATGTTTTGCTTGCATGGAACATCTTAGCTAAGTTTGTATTAAATTACATAGAACCAGTAAATGTAATTTTAAATAGATCTTATTTCTACAAAAAAATTAAATTTTATATTTAATTTTTCAATATAATTTGATTTCATACTAGTACAATTTTTTGATTTAGATTAGGTATAAAATGTTAATTTGTATAGTTTTAAAGATCTTACTCTTATAGATTAAATAAAATTTAGTATCAGTCAAGAGATAGGTTAAGTATTTTATAGCTTGAAATATAACATATATACTTATTATATGATGCAAGACTATTTTGACGAAGTAATATTTTATAGAAATTAGACTGTGGTATCATCTATATTTATACAAAATACTTTCGCCATATGCTAATAGATTAATTAAGATTACATATATTGCATTGATAAATACTAGTAAAATAATATTTCAACTTATAAAAAAATAGCCAAAAATTATTTTATATTTTCTCAATTTAAATTAAATATGCTAATATTTAACTAATTTATAATGCTATCTACATTAACAAAATTTATTTATTAATTTTTATATTAATAAAATTTTAATTTATATAGGGTAGTTTATTTCATTTCATTTTCACTGCAAAAAATAGTTTATACTTAGCTTTTCTTGAATCTCTAAACAATTGAAATATTTTATTATGCAGATACTAAAGAAATTTTTGTTATTGGATTATAATCTGAAACCTAATATTTGATTTATTATGGTATGTTGGATTTAAATACTTATTAAAGTAGCTAAAAATTTTTAATTTCTTGCTAAAATTTTGAATAAATAATTAAGGTGGATAATCTTGATTTAATTGTTGTATTTAGCTTTGATTAAAAGTATTATATTTATTAGAAAACATAAGGAAATTTACTTCAAACAATATACGATTAGCAAACTATGATATTTTTACCCAGTTTAAATATGCTTGCATTCTGTAATAACGATTTTACAGACTAGTCAAGCAAATACTTTCTTTATGATTTATAATCTGTTTATGATGAAAATTATTATTATGTTGACAAGAATATATCATTGATTCCTAAATTTCACTCATATTTAGAAAATTCTATTTATGTTACTTCTCCGATAGAGTCTAACCTTTATAAAATAGATCTCTCAAATAAATAATTGAAGCTAATAATGAAAAGAGGAAGTAAAATTCATTCAATTTAACAAATCTCTTCCCAAGTTATAATTATTGCATCTTTTTCTGAGATCATTTTATACAATACATCAACACAGTCAATAATCAATACTTTCATTTTCAAAAATCTTGAAATTTAAGTTTAAGAACTTTTAAATACTAGCTTGCCTAACTTAAATTTTAGAGCGATTTTAATAAGTAAACCCAAGTAAATATCAATCTTTGAAGTTAATTAAAATAAACTAATAGGAAGCTCAATAAAAAATATAAACTTTGATCAAGTTGTTGATGAAATAGTAATTATAAATAAAAATCTTTCTCTTTTGACTTTTAATTCTGGTAATTTGATAATTATGAATTCTAATTCTCTATCATAATATCTGATTTAAAACTTTCATAACATAAAGTACAAAATTTTGTTACTTGAAAATTATTAAAATAATTTAAATTAAATATAAGTAAACTATTTTATTCTATCTTATTCCTCAAACTCTACTATTCAAGTATCTTAAATCTCTTTCTTTGCATAAAATTAATCTATCTAGTTGAACGTCTTAATGAAACTACAATTTTCCACAAAAATAATTCAAGTTGAGCTAATATAAAATTAAAAATTTGTTGTTTTTTCACTGCAAGATAATCTTAACATCTATTAGCTTTGCATTTCATGTGTTATAAGTAATCCTAAAAATAAGATAGAATACTAACAATATTTTCTACCTTTTATTAGATATCATTTTAAATTTAAAATATATGAAGATTTAGGGTACTTAATTGCATTTACTGATATAATATATGCAATTTATAGCATAAAAACCACCCATGTTTTATATGTCTCTACAAAAAACTATATGAATAATACAATTTGTGATATTAATGCTATTACTTAAAACTATCTTCTTTTATCTTTCATGCAAACATTTGAAATTCATGAGTTGAACTTTACTGCTTATTTATTAACTTATGAAGGGCATTATAATATTATTTATTAGTCTTAATAGTAAAATGTTAAAGTTTTTAATGCTTAAGTATTAAATTATGTAGATAATAATAAGAATTAACTAACTTCACTGTCACTTGCAGGATATGATACAGGTAAAAACATGTTATTCTTTAATTATTTACCATATTTAGAAAAAGTAAACAATTACAATTGTACGATTCAGTTCTAAGATTCTAATTAGTATTAAATAAAAGAGTCTATTAATGATTTGCAGGAAATGAATGAATATATGAAATTTAAAATAAACTAGTATTTCTTAATAATTTCTTAAAATTAATACTAAATGAGATTCATGAATACTTACAGTCTAAGTTTACCAAATTTAACTCAAAATATGAATATATCTATAATAATTACTGGATCTGAAGTCTATCTTGATAGAATTAATTTTAATTCACTAAGTCTTTCCTATACTTAGGTTATCTTATAAAATGCAACTTTATATATAACAAATTATGTTGTGATTTAAGGTTTTTAGTCGGTTATTATGGATTAATGTAAACTAATATATGTTAGTTAAGAATCTAATAATATTAATTAATTTGGTATTCTATTTAACTTAGTTGACACTCTAAAAATAAAAGACTTTTTCATCTCTAACTAGACTATTTCATACAATTTTAATGGGATTAAAATTATAAATTTTACTACAGCAGACATTGAAAACTTATTTATTGAAAACAGTAATTTAAACATAAGCTCTCAACTATTAAAATTTGATATAGGAAAGAAAATTTAAATATAAAATTTAAATTTAATAAATAATAAGATTTTTTTAAAAAATAACTTTAATATGATTGAAATAACTCAAACCTCCAACATAACATTCAAAAATATATTGATCATTTAAAACAAATAAACATATTAAGATGATAATCAACTAGCTAGTTATATTATTGGCGTTTTTTCATTTGAATAGCTAATTATCGATTCTGCTACTGTAAAATTAAACCACAATTTATTATTCCTAAACATTTCTAACTACCTTTTGATTGAAGAAAATAGCATAAAATATTCAATAGCTTTTATTGACTCCTTTTTGACTTTACAACAGATTTTGTATGAGAAAAATTCATTCGATGAGTGTGTATCATTAAGTGCTATTTAAATACAAAACATATAAATGTCTTTAATATAAAATTGCACCTTTAGTTAAAATAAATTAGAAAATTCTGCTCTTATTTAAATATAAAATATAGATTTTGTCTAATTTAATTTAGCCACATTTAGTTTGAATGCTTGCCTCAGCTGTGTGTTTTCATAAACTTGTAGTCAAATTAATGTTATAAAATCAGTTTTTAGTTAAAATTTATCTAATGATTCTGGATCTTGTTTATTGCTAAAAAATTTTCTTGAATAAAAAGATGAAAATATTATATAAGACAGCATCTTCGATAATAATTTTTCTTTAAATAGTGGTGGTGCAATATATTTATAAAATGTAGATATTGAAATACTGAATAGCATCTTTTCTAATAATAAAGCTAGTATTGGAGGAGCAATTAGATATCTTAACATAATACCTAGATTTATTCATAAAATCATAAAAAGTGGAAATGCTAATTAATAAAATAGTAGTGATATTTAATTTTTAAATAATAAAGCTTTTATATTTGGAAATAATATTGGATCAATTCCAAAATATCTAACATTTAATAGGGATAAGGAGATGAAGTTTATTGAAGATTTACAGCTAGAAAATTTAAGAAGTGGAGATATTATAGAAAACTTAGAAATTAGCTTATTAGATGAAGAATAAAATGTAGTTAGCATCATACCTCCACAAAACATGCATTTTACTCAAAAGATTTTAAATGAAATAAAATTGTATTAAATTTAGCTTTTTTCAAATGATTAAAATGAAATTGATTTAAAATATAACACAATTTTTTCATACTAATAGAGTTCAAATACATTTAACATTAGTGGTATGAAAATATAAGGAATGCCTAAGAAATCTTCTTAAATTCAAATTAATGTCCCTTTTTTGAGACAGGATAGTCTCAACAATACCTACATAGTAGGCAAAAATTTTAGTATTTCAGTTATATTTAGAGATTGTTAGGCAGGAGAATTTTTTTCTTAAGTATCTTAATAAATATACGAATGCCAATAATGCTTAAATAATACTTATTCATTAATTGAACCAACTCTTCATAAAGCAATATAATGCAAATAATGCTAATTGGATAAAGCAGATAGCTGCAATCTAAATGTAATAAATGTCAAAAAAGGATTTTGGAGATTAAATTAACTTGGTGATGAAATAATAGAGTGCTAGAATCAGCCATAAAATTGTGAATGCTAGTCAAATCTAAACATGCAAAAGGAAACTTAATTTTGTTGTATCAAAGGTTTTATAGGTACACAAATTTAATTATTTAAGATTAATACTTTTGTGAGAGATTGATTAATTATTTTTTTGCAAAAAATTTATAAAAAACTAATTAATTTATTTACCATAAATCCTCATTAATTCTAACAAACCTATTCCCAAGCTCTTAATTGAGCCTTATGATGATATTTTGAAGCCATGATACTATTTTTTAAGGAAATTCAGAAAGAATTAATAAAAATTTACAGTATTAATAAAAATATTATAAAAACAATTTCACATAAATAACTTTAATTTTTATATGTAAATAAATATTCAACATTTTTTATTGCTTTTATAGGACCTCTTTGTGAAATTTGTGATAATTATGGAGAGTCGTGGGGTTAAAGATTTGGAGCTTTAGGTAAATATTCTTGCAGTCCTTGCAATAAATATGAAGAAATTGTATTTAGAGAGATTATTAAATTGGCTGTTTTGACAATCTATTTCATATATTCAGTCAAGCAAACTGTTGAAAAGGCTTCAAAATATATTATTTGCTAAACTTTAAGAAGATTAAATTTTCTTTTGATAGGTAAATCAGGAGAAAGTGATAAAGGTTAGTTGTATATAAAGCTATTAATTAACTTTGTATAAGTCACTTCTGCTGCTTGTAGTAATTAACTAAATTTTTTTTTTACTTTCTCATTTTTTGATATTTTTGGAATTTTTGCAAATCCATCAGTTGCTTCTAACAATTCTCTTGATTGCTTGTTTGCCTTGATAAAAAATATTCCTATTGAGTTTACTAGAGGCTTATGGGTATCAACGATTCCTATTATCTACATATTACTAGGACTTTTTTTATACTTTTCTCAAATGAATAATTTTTTTAACAGACCTCATCACAAAAGGTTCATATATGTGGCCTTTAATTTTGGTTTTATTTCTTTTCAAAGTGGAACAGTTTCTCAGTTAATATAAATAATGTCATGTAGAAAGATAGGAGATTACTTTTACATCAAATCACAACTAAACAAAATATGCTATTCCAGCGAACATTTAAAATATATAGTTTTCATGATTATGCCTTTGTTATTCTTATGGGTATTAATTTTACCTTTGTTTTTACTTTATAGAATTTATCTCAAAAGAAAAGTACTCAACGAACCTATACAAATAATTAAATTTGGGTTCATCTGCTCTAATTACAAATAGATATATTTCTATTGGGAATTCTTTAGAATCATACTGAGACTTGCTATTGTAATTATTGCTAATGTGTTATCTGATCAACAATCTATCTTAAAACTTGTTTTATCAATTATGCTAATACAAATATATAATATGTTTTTGTTTAGACTAAAGCCTTACAGAGACAACGTTTCTTTGCAACTTGATTTAAGACTCAATAAAGCAATTTAATTAATTTTTCTAATAAGTATTTTGAATAGCTAAGCTTCATCAACATTAAACTAAGATAGCATTTTTTCTATTCTAATTTAATCAATCTGTTTCACAGTGATATTAAAATTTATAATATATTTTTATCAAATTAATAGTTTATAAATTAAAAGATTTATTCTAAAAGTTTTTCCAACTTCAAAAATATGGATTTAAGTACCTTAAAACTCTATCAGAAAGTTTATTCTTTGGAAGAAAATAAAGTAATTTTTATTATTTTTGAATTTGATATAAAAAGTTTTACTTTAATTAATTACTAAATTAAGGAATTCATTCGATTAGTTTAAAACTATGAAGCTCTCAAGGATATAAAAACTATAATAATCTAATTATTTAATGAGAAACCAGATTACTATAACAAGAGATTCTAAAGATCAGCAATTCTTAAGTTCAAGCAAACTGAATACAACTTTATTTATGTCAAAATAAAAATCAAGTTTTATCTAAAGCAAACCAGTTAAGTAAAATAAAAGAAAAAAAACTGGAACATTTACCAAGCTGAATTATCCAAGCTTTACTAATCAATCCTTTCAGATGTGATAAAATTATATTTATAAAGTATAATTTTTTTATTATAAACAATTTAAAGGTAATTTGTATGTTATTTTTAACTAATACTTAAATTCTCAAATATAAACCTCAAATTAATTAATACAAAATCATATAATATGAAATAAATTTTTTTAATTTTACTATATTTATTAAAGAGCTGAATGATCCTTAATTTAATGTTTGTTTAAATTAAGAAAAGATAATTTATATAAACTTGTTTTTCAAAAACTTAAAGAGGTGACTTATATCCATTAAAATTAAAATTTTACTAAAATTATAACATATTAATAATAAAAATATTTTATTAACAATAAAATAATTTCTATAATAAAAAGTTAAGTGAGTACTCACTCATTTATAATATAGTACAATCACTAATTAAAGTTAATTTATAATTCATAAACTTTAAATAATATTCTCTAAATAAATAAATAAATAAATAAATAAAAACTTACTTAGTTTTAAGTAATGTACTACATTCAAAATAAAATTGAAATTTTTTTGTTTTTGTCAAATAATCTAAAATATTAGGATTAAATTTTATACGAATTAATATATCCTGATAAATGAAAATATATTTATATGGATAATTGAAGGTATGTATGATAAAAAATAATTAATAAAATGTAAATATAAAAATGAGTAAAATATACTGATTTAATTCTCGTGACAAAAGTTGAATGATGTTATATTCTCTGATGAATCGAGTTATTTATTTATTACATAATATGATAGTTGCAATTTAAGTTAACTGATGTTATTTAGATATCTTAATGTTATATAATCAACAGTTTTTTAAAAATAATTAATATAAAAAAGCATTAATTAACAAAAAATTTAAAAAAGAGTTAATTAAAATGGTAAAAAAGATTTTTTTTGTTATTTTATAATTTTTGGTAATAAATTGCTAAGATTGCTAAAGTTAAGTTTTATACAAAAAATCCTGTCATCAAAGTTATATCAAGAAGTTCTTAGTAAGCAAAGAATTAAATCAGATTTACACTATATCAGATGATTTGATAATAATTGGAACAGATTTGAGTGATTTAAATAAAGTAATCATATATGAGGGGCATGGGAGTAGCTTGGTGGATTTTGGTATACACAATAATATACTTTACTCTGTCAATGTTTAAGGAGATATCATTCTATTTGACTTGATTAACGCTAATATTTTAAGTGTATTTAATTGCACTTAACATTCTGGAGCAATCAGTAAAAAAATACTATTTACTTCTACTTATTAGTATATTCTGTTTATGGAGCTTTCTCAGTCTACTGTAAAATAAAAAATATTTTTTTAGAAATCATTTACTATTTTTAATACTTTTGATATAAAAATTTTATTCATTTTAATATTTAGATAAATATATTTAGTTTTGTTACAGCAAAGAGCATAATAAGTTATTAGAGTTTAAACTAAATTATAATATTTGCCTAAGAAGATATAATCAACTCTTAGCTTTTTGTTTTGATGGACTCATTAAATTATTTAGCTATAGATTTAAATTCTGCTTAAGTTAATTCTTATTCCTTGTAATCGATTATACCCGATTTCTTTAAAGTTTAACCCTAAATAAAAGAATTGGGATGCTTCATAATTAGCATTTAAAATTAGAGTTTTTACAAAGTGAGCTTTAAAAGTTTCATATAAAATCCTTTAATTGAATAGATAAGCATCCCTTTAGATTATTTAACGATTCAGGTTTTTTATTTTGAAGATTAAAATTAGTTATTTATTAATAGCAAAAACAATACAATCAGTAGCTTTATCTTAGATGAAAACAACAAATTAGCAAATTAATAAAATTTTAAAATAGATTTAAAATAAACATATCTAAGTAATTTAGATATTAACGTTATTAATGTGTAGTCATACAGTTAGTCAATTTATATTGCTTCAACATAAATAGGAATTTTTATAAAAATAGACATTTCCTAAAATAGCCTGTAATATATAAACACTTTTTATTTATACTAAATTTAGTATTTTTAAATAGTGGATGATTTGCTATTTTACTCTTTGATGGAAGAAACTAAAGGAATCATTATATTTTCTTTAACTCGCAACGAAATATAAGAAGATTTTAGTTGTTTTTCTCTTCCATATAATACAAATTATTAGCAAAGTAGCATTTAAATAAATAGTCAAGAAAATAAATTGATAATCTATGAATAATCTTAAATAAACATCTTAGATTTAAGTAACCTTTCTCAAATTAATCAAATGAGAATTCTTTCTCAAAGAATTCCGAATAATTTACCTATATTCATTTTAGAACAGTTCGATTTAATAATATTTTTAGACAATCGTTATATTAACTTAGTTAGCTTTTACACATTAGAATTTTTATCTTTCTATGAGCTGCCTTAATGTGCCATTACATAGTTTCAATCTTCAGCTAATTTAGAATCAAAAAAACTATAAATTTATTATTTTTGTGATGGTAATTAGATTATTTTACTTCAAATTCTTAAAAATTTTATTTAATTTTTATAAGGAAAATGTTATTTTATCCTCTTTTATTAAATTTAAATTATTATTTTTAAAATATTTACTTATTGGATTAATTAAGGAGGGTACTACATTCCATTTATTTTTTAAAGTTACAAATAATTATTATATACTAATAAAATTAATAAAATAAATAAAAGAATTTGGAATGTTTATTATCGACTTGGAGAAATTAGATATCCAATATTACTCTATTATGCTAATTTAATATGTTTAGCAATCATTTTATATATTCGAAAGTAAAGTGCTTTTGCTTTTGTAGTAGGATTAGATACAAATTTATAAGTTAGACCCTTTTGTTTTTACAGCTTCCTTATAAAATGCCATAGACACTCCAAACATAGATATGCAGAGTTTTGATAACTTTTTTGTGGACTCAACAAATTAAATAGTTTATGCATCTTATTATAATAATGAATCCTTTTAAACTAATTTAGCAACTATTAGTTTAAACAGTTTAAATTACTAAAATCAATCAATATTCAGTTCTTAAAATTTATTTAACTTTGTTATTTTTAGTTAATACAATATACTTTTAATTACAGTTTATGGGGAATAAAAATCTTATATCCTATATTCAGCATTTTATAGGTTGGATGATACTTCTTCATTTGTAATGAAAACATTACCAAGTTAAGTTTCAGAATCTTATATTTATGCAGAAGAGTACATCTATATATAAATCGAAGCATAAATTCAGCAATTTAATCTTCTAAATTACCAAATCAATAATTTTAGTTTTTCAGATACTTTTTTTTGTTACTAATATAATTCCGATAGAGATATTTTACTTATTGGATTGAATGATAACACAATTATATATGGTAGCAAATCTCTATCTAATATGAATATAGTCAAGGCAAAGTTCATTTTTTATTCTTTGAGTTTAGACTTTACTTCGAACTAAATCATAGTTAGTAAATTAATTAAGCATTTTATTTCGATTTTATATAAAATTTTATAAATAATTTTCCTAAATTCTTTTTAGAAATATTAAATTATAATTTATTTAACTTTTTGGATTTAAAGCTAAAATTTTATCATAAAAAATAGACAATCAGATGATTTAAGGTTCACCAACAGATATCTCATTTTTAAAAATTCATAAAAAATCTTCTGTTTAGATAGCAAATATAGCTAACCCTTATTTATTTAATGATTATATTTTATTTATACCAAGTTTAAGCATTTTTATATAAATTTAAAACTTCACTATCCTTGTTTATGATTTTAGAAACGGAAACTTGTTGTTAAGCTATTCTATTTAAGACTAGTTTAATGACTTTTTTTACAATTTAAGTGATTTAATAGAGTAGTCTAAGTTTTGTTTGTATGGAAGATCCTAGCTAAGCTTATATTAAATTTCATAGAACCAGTAAATGTAATTTTAGATAGATCTTATATCTACTATAAAATTAAATAGTATAATTAATGTTTCAACATAATTTGATTGCATAATAGTACAATTTATAGATTTAGATTAGGTATAAAATGTTAATTTGTATAGTTTTAAAGATCTTACTCTTATAGAATAAATAAAGGCGAGTGCCAGCTAAGGGATAGCTTATGTATTTTATAGCTTGAAATATAACATATATACTTATTTTATGATGCTAGACTATTTTGATGAAGTAATATTTTATAGAAATTAGACTGTGGTATCATCTATATTTTTGTATAATACTTTCGCTATATGCTAATAGATTGATTAGGATTACATATATTGCATTGATTATCACTAGTAAAATAATATTTCAACTTATAAAAAAGTAGCCAAAAAATATTTAATTATTTCTAAATTAAAATTTAATATTTTAAAATAAAACCAATTAAAAGTGCTACTTACATTAACAAAATTTATTTATTAATTTTTATATTAATAAAATTTTAATTTATATAGGGTAGTTTATTTCATTTCATTTTCACTGCAAAAAATAGTTTATACTTAGCTTTTCTTGAATCTCTAAACAATTGAAATATTTTATTATGCAGATACTAAAGAAATTTTTGTTATTGGATTATAATCTGAAACCTAATATTTGATTTATTATGGTATGTTGGATTTAAATACTTATTAAAGTAGCTAAAAATATTTGATTTCTTGCAAAAATTTTCTATAAATAATTAAGGTGGATAATCTTGATTTAATTGTTGTATTTAGCTTTGATTAAAAGTATTATATTTATTAGAAAACATAAGGAAATTTACTTCAAACAATATATGATTAGCTAACCATGATATTTTTACCTAGTTTAAATATGCTTGCGTTCTGGAATTATGATTTTACAGCCTATTCAAGCAAATACTTTCTATATGATTTATAATCTGTTTATGATGAAAATTATTATTATGTTGACAAGAATATATCATTGATTCCTAAATTTCACTCATATTTAGAAAATTCTATTTATGCTACTTCTCCGATAGAGTCTAACCTTTATAAAATAGATCTCTCAAATAAAAAATTGAAGTTAGTAATGAAAAGAGGAAGTAAAATTCATTCAATTTAATAAATCTCTTCTCAAGTTATAATTATAGCATCATTGTCTGAGATCATTTTATACAATACATTAACGCAGTCAATAATCAATACTTTCATTTTCAAAAATCTTGAAATTTAAGTTTAAGAACTTTTAAATACTAACTTGCCTAACTTAAATTTTAGAGCGATTTTAATAAGTAAACCCAAGTAAATATCAATCATTGAAGTTAATTAAAATAAACTAATAGGAAGCTCAATAAAAAATATAAACTTTGATCAAGTTGTTGATGAAATAGTAATTATAAATAAAAATCTTTCTCTTTTGACTTTTAATTCTGGTAATTTGATAATTATGAATTCTAATTCTCTATCATAATCTCTGATTTAAAACTTTCATAACATAAAGTATGAAATTGTGTTACTTAAAAATTATTCAAATAATTTAAATTAAACATAAGAAAATTATTTTATTCTATCTTATTCCTCAAACTCTATTCTTCAGGTATCCTAAATCTCATTCTTTGCATAAAATTAATCTATTCAGTTGAACGTCTTAATGATACAACAATTTTCCACAAAAATAATTCAAGTTGAGCTAATATAAGATTAAAAATTTGTTGTTTTTTCACTTCAAGATAGTCTTAACATCTATTAAATTTGCATTTAATGTGTTATAAGTAATCCTAAAAATAAGATAGAATATTAACAATATTTTCTACCTTTTATTAGATATCATTTTAAATTTAAAATATATGAAGATTTAGGGTACTTAATTGCTTTTACTGATATAATATATGCAATTTATAGCATAAAAACCACCCATGTTTTGTATGTCTCTACAAAAAACTATATGAATAATACAATTTATGATATTAGTGCTATTACTTAAAACTATCTTGTTTTATCTTTCAGACAAACATTTGAAATTCATGAGTTGAACTTTACTTCTTATTTATTAACTTATGAAGGGCATTATAATATTATTTATTAGTCTTAATAGTAAAATGTTAAAATTTTTAATGCTTAAGTATTAAATTATGTAGATAATAATAAGAATTAACTAACTTCACTGTCACTTGCAGGATATGATACTGGTAAAAACATGTTATTCTTTAATTATTTACCATATTTAGAAAAAGTAAACAATTACAATTGTACTATTCAGTTCTATGATTCTAATTAGTATTAAATAAAATAGTCTATTAATGATTTGTAGGAAATGAATGAATATATAAAATTTAAAATAAACTAGTATTTCTTAATAATTTCTTAAAATTAATACCAGAAGAGTCTAATGAATATTTACAGTCTAAGTTTACCAAATTTAACTCAAAATATGAATATATCTTTAGTAATTACTGGATAGTATGTGTACCTTGATAGAATTAATTTTAATTAACTTAGTCTTTCCTATACTTAGATTATTTTATAAAATGCGACTTTATATATAACAAATTATATCATGATTTAAGGTTTTTCATCGATTACTATAGATTAATGTAAGCTAATATACCTTATTTAGGACTTTAATAATATTAATTAATTTGGTATTTTATTTAGCAATGTTGATTCTCTTAAAATAAAAGACTTTTTCATTTTTAACTAGACTATTCCAAACAGCTTTAATGGGATAAAAATTTTGAATTTTACTTCAGTTGAGATTGAAAATTTATTTATTGAAAACAGTAATTTAAATATAAGTTCTCAACTTTTTAAATTTGATAGTGGAATGAAAATTTAAATATAAAATTTTAACTTAATAAATAATAATATTTTTTTAAATAATAACTTTAATTTGATTGAAATAATTTAAACATCCAATATAGCATTCCGAAATTTATAGATCATTTAAAACAAATAAATATATGAAAACTATAATCAATTAGCTAGTTATCTTATCGGTATTTTTACTTTCGGATAGCTAATTATAGATTCTTCTACAGTAAAATTAAACTAAAATTTATTATTCCTTAACATTTCTAATTATCTTGTGATTGAAGAAAATAGCAAAAAGTATTCTATAGCTTTTATTGACTCTGTTTTGATTTTACAATAGACCTTGTATGAGAAAAATTCATTCGATGAGTATGTAGCATTAAGTGCTATTTAAATACAAAACATATAAATGTCTTAAATTTAAAATTGCACCTTTAGTTAAAATAAATTAGAAAATTCTGCACTTATTTAAATATAAAATATAGATTTTGTTTAATTTAATTTAGCCATATTTAATTTGAATGCTTGCCTCAGCTGTGTGTTTTCACAAACTTGTAGCCAAATTAATGTAATAAAATCAGCTTTTAGCTAAAATTTATCTAAAGATTCAGGATCTTGCATACTATTAAAGAATTTTCTAGTATAAGGTGATGAAAATAGTATAGTAGACAGTATTTTTGATAGTAATTTTTCTTAAAATAGTGGTGGTGCAATATATTTATAAAATGTTGATATTGAAATATTGAATAGCATCTTTTCTAATAATAAAGCTAGTATTGGAGGAGCAATTAGATATCTTGACATAATACCTAGATTTATTCATAAAATCATAAAAAGTGGAAAAGCTAATTAAAAAAGTAGTAGCGATATTTAATTCATTAATAATGAAGCTTTTATTTTTGGAAATAATATTGGATCAATTCCAAAATATCTAACATTCTATAGGGATAATAACATGAAGTTTATTGAAGATTTTTAGCTAGAAAATATAAGAAGTGGAGATATAATAGAAAACATAGAAATTAGCCTATTAGATGAAGAATAAAATATTGTTAACATCATTCCTCCACATAACACTCATTTTACTCAAAAGATATTAAATGAAATAAAATTTTATTAAATTTAGCTTTTTTCAAACAATTAAAATGAAATTGATATAAAATATAATACTATTTTTTCATACTAATAGAGTTCAAATAATACATTTAATATAAGTGGTATGAAAATTCAAGGAATGCCCAAGAAATCTTCTTAAATTCAAATTAGTGCCCCTTTTTTGAGGCAGGATACTATGAATAATACCTACACAGTAGGTAAAAATTTTAGTATTTCAGTTATATTTAGAGATTGCTAGGCAGGAGAATTTTTTTCTTAAATATCTTAATAAATATACGAGTGCCAATAATGCATAAATAATACTTATTCTCTAATTGAGCCAAATCTTCATTAAGCAATATAATGTAAATAATGCTAATTGGACAAAGCAGACAGCTGTTATTTAAATGTAATAAATGTCAAAAACGGATTTTGGAGATTAAGTTAACATGATGATCAAATAATAGAGTGCTAAAATCAACCTAAAAATTGTGAATGCCAGTCAACACTAAAAACGCAATAGGAATCTTAATTTTGTTGTATCAAAGGTTTCATAGGTACAAAAAATTATAAAAGACTTAATTAGTTAATTTTTTTACTGTAAATCATCATTAATTATGACAAAAAATTTTTAATTTAATTTATCTGCTTATGAAGATCCACAAATTAAGAGATAGCAGGGAATGAGTTTTCAATTAATTGACCAAAGCCCCCATTAAAGTCAAATAGTGATATTTTGAATCTTTATATAAATTTTAAGGAGTTTGGGAAAGAATTTAAAGAGGATTTACTGTATTTATGAAAAAAATATAAAAAGCAAAAATAAATAAATAAATAACCATAAACTTTATATTTAAATATATATTCAACATTTTTTATTATTTTTATAGGACCTCTTTGTGAAATTTGTGATAATTATGGAGAGGTGTGGGGGGAAAGATTTGGATCTCTAGGTAAATATTCTTGTAGTCCTTGTAATAAATATGATGAAATTTTATTAAGAGAGATTATTAAAATGGTTGTTTTGACAATCTATTTCTTATACTCAGTCAAGCAAACTGTCGAGAAGGCTTCAAAATATATTATTTGTTAAACTTTAAGAAGATTGAATTTTCTTTTGATAGGTAAATCAGGAGAAAGTGATAAAGGCTAGTTGTATATAAAGCTATTTATCAATTTTGTATAAGTGACATCTGCCGCTTGTAGTAATTAGCTCAATTTTTTTAGTATCTCATTTTTTGATATCTTTGGAGTGTTTGCTAATCCATCAGTAACATCTAACAATTCTCTTGATTGCTTATTTGCCAGGATAAAAAAAATTCCTATTGAGTTTACTAGAGGTTTATGGGTATCAGTCATCCCTATTATCTACATATTACTAGGACTTATTTTATACTTTTCTCAAATGAAAAAATTTTTTAACAGACCTCACCACAAAAGGTTCTTATACGTGGCCTTTAATTTTGGTTTTATTTCTTTTTAAAGCGGAACAGTTTCTTAGTTAATATAAATAATGTCATGTAGAAAGATAGGAGATTTCTTTTACATCAAATCACAATTAAACAAAATATGCTATTCTAGTGAACATTTAAAATTTATAGTTTTCATGATTATGCCTTTGCTATTCTTATGGATATTAATTTTACCTTTGTTTTTACTTTATAGAATATATGTCAAAAGAAAAGTACTCGACGAACCAATACAAATAATTAAATTTGGGTTCATATGCTCTAATTATAAATAGATATTTTTTTATTGGGAATTCTTTAGGATCATACTGAGACTTGCTATTGTAATTATTGCTAATGTTTTATCTGATCAATTATCTGTCTTAAAACTTGTTTTATCAATTATACTAATACAAATCTATAACAGACTTTTGATTAGACTAAAACCCTACAGAGATAACATTTCTTTACAAGTTGATTTAAAACTCAATTAAGCAATTTAATTAATTTTTCTTCTTAATATTTTAAATAACTAAGTTGCATTGCCATTAAATTAATAAAATATTTTTTTGATTCTAATTTAAGCAGTTTGTTTCTCAGTTATATTACAATTTATAATATATTTTTATCGAATTAATAGTTTATAAATTAAAAGATTTATTCTAAAAGTTTTTCCTAAATCAAAAAAATGCATTTAAGTACCTTAAAACTCTATCAGAAAGTTTATTCTTTGGAAGAAGATAAAGTAATTCTTTTTATTTATTATTTGAAATATGATTTTTGATAAAATTAATTGCTAAATAAAGGAATTCATTTGATCAGTTTAGAATTATGAAGCTCTCAAGGATATAAAAAAAATAAGAATCTAATTTATTAATGAGAAACCAACATATTGTAACAAGAGATTCTAAAGATCACCAATTCTTAAGTTCATGCAAACTGAATACAACTTTATAAATGTTAAAATAAAAATCAAGTTTTATCTAATGCAAACAACAAACTCCCAAAATTAATAGAAAAAAAACCAAAAAATTTACCAAATTGAATTATCAATGTTTTACTAACCAATCCATATAGTTGTGATAAAATAATCTAAAAAATTTAATTATTTTATTTTAAATAATTTCTATTGAAATGGATATTTGTATGTTATCTTTACCTAATGCATAAAATCATATATAAACCTCAAAAAAATAAATCAATACTAATCATTTTTTTTTTTGAAAAAAATTTTGTTTTACTCAATTTTTAAGTAATCGTTCATTTAAAGTTCAAATTAAAAAAAATACAATTTGTATAAATATGTTTATCCAAAATTTAAAAATTCTATGATATGTTATTTATATCATCCAAATTAAAATTTACTAAAGTCACATTTTATGAAAGTATTGAGTATAAAAATATTTATTAACGTTTAAATAGTAAAAAAAATAAAAATTAAGTTAATGCTCATTTATGAAGGTAAACAATCAATCACTAATTAAAGTTAATTAATAATTCATAAAATTTAAAGGAATATTCTCTAAACAGATAAACAATTTACATAGTTTTTAATTTATTTATGCACGCACTATCTTCAAAATTATGTAGAAATTTTTTTGTTTTTGTCAATTAATCTAACATTTTAGGAATTTGACTATGAAAACTATGGTGACTTTAGCAGAGAATGCTAGGAATTATTACCAGAATTGTGATCAGAAGCCCTCCTCTTGTTAAGATTAATATTAAAAAAATAATTATCTAAAAGACCAGGCTGATTCAAAAGCTACTAATGATCTAAATTATGTTTTTAAGTGTGCTTTGTTGAATGACTAAATAATTAATTACTTAGTTGGCTATATTAGAAGATTAATTTATTATTTTAATTTATAGAATCTTTTTTTTCCATATAATTGTTAATTATTTGTTGTGGAATTTTTAACTTTTATTATTGATTAGACTAAATATCTGATTGCTTTCTTTATTATTCAATCCATTTTACTGCTGCTGTTTATGAAACATTCTTTTAAGGAAGTTGGATTTAATGCTTTTGCTACATATAACTATCTTCACCCACAGAATTGCTTGTTTAATACTGCTATTGGTCTTATGAAACCTTTTTACTAGAAAATTTAAAGAATTTTTGGCTATTAATTTTTTCATCATAGAGAGACTGCTGTTTAAGATGGTGAGTTATATATAACTCACATTCTTACTTACCAAATAGAGCGTTTAAAGATTATTGTAGCTAAGCTATTTTTTACTAGTAGCCGAAACCATTAGGCTTATATTTCTGATATAGTCGCTACTTTTCACTTTCTTTAATCCTTTCTATTAAGACATTTACATGGTGAAGCTCTTGCCTAAGATCATTTTTAATCCCAACAGCTTGTATACAATCATCTGAAAATTTATTTAAATCAAATGCTATTCTCTCTTAGTATTTCACATAAGAATTTTAGCTAACTTCATCTACTCCTGGGTAGAAATTCTAGCTTGATTAAGTCATTGAGCCCCAATCAGTTTATTTCTATTAGTTGCAACTTTTAGCCATCCGATGGACTTTTTGTTAAATTGCTTCTCTAGAATTTTTTGAACTTATTTTAGATGATTCCATAGCGAGACTTTGATACTACTAAGACACATTAACACCATCTACATTCAGGCGTTTTATTTTTTCTTAAATTCTATCTTATTCAATCATAAGCTTTGCCCATTGAATTAAAAATTATTTTGAATCTTCATCTAAAAAACTAGGTAATATGTTCGAATTGCTTAACTCCTCATTTATTAGAATTAGCTATTTCACAATTAGAACCAAACTTTGCTTAGGAAATTGATTGCTTTTTATTGCTTTCAGGTATAAGTCTTTAAGTATTAGTTTTGTGGTATTTCGCTTTTATTTTATTTTTAATATTTCTTTATCCATCAATTCTAATTTTTCTAGGGAAGTCTTTGTCCTCTAAGTTATCGCTTTTTTTAAAGTATCAAAGTAAATTTTAACTTCTTCTCTCTCCTCCTCAATTTTTTTATGTTTATTCCTGAAATCCTAATTGTTAACATTTTTAAAGCGTACTGTATTCATTTTAGTAGACATAGAGTGAAAAAATATTTATGAATTATTGGAGCTATTAATTTCGTTTAAAAAAAGCTCTTCATCTAGGTCAATTCTGGCAAGCTACGAAACCATTTGTTCATGAGTATTCTTTAGTTCTTGAGAAATATTTGTTTAATATAATCTTTCCTCTTTAATTTTAGTTTGTAATTCTTCTATTTTTTAACTGCAGAATGTATAATTATCCAACAAAGCCTTTTCAAGATAATTGTAGCTTTCCTGATCAAATTCTGTTTCGCCATTGATTGAGTTTATTTTTTTTTCATCTAGGATACCCTGAGGATGAAAAATTTCACTTATAATATCTCTTAAAAGCTAATCATACTCAATAACATTTCCCAACCTAAAGAATTGAGTGCCGACATTCTTAAAAGAATTCAATGTAGTCTTAGAAAATTTATCAGTTTCTTCACTAAAAAGAAATCTAATTTTATCTACACTTTCATTTTTCTATTTTGCCTCTTGCTAATAGAAAGACTATCCTTAAATATTTGGGTCAATTCTTACTTTTTTCACCTCATTTTTTATCTCTTCACACTTTATTTCTGTCTCTTAGTAATTAATTATAACAAAATCATTGCAAATTAAACGAATGAAAAAATTAAAATTAAATGTTTAATTAATCTAAAATAAAATTATTAAGTTAATTAATGAGCTATCTAATATAAGCAAAAAATTACATTATTAAATTAATTTTATTATTTTTTTAATCTGGAATATTAATTGTGCTTTATTTAATTAAGAAGATCTTCATACTTTTTAAAATGAATTTCCTATCAAATTAAACAAATTACTTTAGTTTTGAACATATTTTTTGGTAATGCGATTCAGAAGGAGGTTGTTTAGAAGTTATTTATTTAGATTCCTTTGTAAAAAAATAGAACTCTGACTGTTAATTTTACTAAATTATTTTTCTAATACTTTTGGAGTTGGTGATTTAGGAGAGCCTGATTGCTATTCAGGTTGAGTTTAAAGTGTTTTTGAAACACTTTTTCTTTTACTACTTTGTGAGATTTAATCTTGTTATTCATTAATGAAATCTGTAAAATTTTCATTCTTAGCTTAGGCATAAAAAGTACTTCTGTTTACTTTCATATCTTACACATTGAAATCTTAGCCTAAAAGAACACTTTTTCTTGCTTTTTCAATGGCATTTTATAAGGAATAATTGCATATTATGCTGGGCGTCTACTCTTAATTTTAAACTATTTCTTCATCTTAATAATATTTAGGATTCATTACTGAGTCAATTACATCAAAATTAAGCTCTGGCATTTAAATATCTTCTTTTAATGACTATATGTGCTAAAATCTCTACTTTAATTTATCGCTCATATCATCATTTTCTTTTAAAAGAAGATCTTTTTTCCACTTATCTAGATCATTATAATCCTACTAATCATTCTAAGCTATATACTCTTCATCATGTATTTCAATAAAATTTGCCTTCTTATTTCCATTTTCCTACATTAGTTTTCTCAGCTTATTTGAACTTTTAGCCTCAAAAGTTTATCTTCTATCTTTATTATGGATTTGTTCACTTTTATTTCTTTTCATTTTAACTGACTTTAGTAAAAATTAAATTCTACTTATAGATTATCAAAATATAAAATCAGAAAAGTAATTAAATCAAGCAATAATTTGATTAAATTTTTTAATAATTGGCTAATAAGTAAAAATTAATTAATTGGGTGACTCATTTCATTTCTTAACTAAAACATCACAATTTTAAATATTGCCATAATTTAAACAAATAATTGAATTTATTATAAACTCATTAAAATCCTCTAGTTATTTTATAAGTTTTAAATGGGTTGTTTATAATTGCATATTAATTGTTATTTTAATTGTAATTAACTCTCTTTTAATCATAAAAAATGTTTTATTTTAAAAATAATATTTTTGATAAAAAATTTCATTATTTAATTTTACTTGTTTAGCTATTTTTAAAAAATCATTTTAATTGTAAATTAAATATTGATTTGAATAATTTTTTAATATAAATATGAATAGGTTATTCATTATTTCACTGATTTATTTTGTTAAAATATCAAATAAGTTGAATTTATTTTTATTATTTTTATAGAATTTTTAAAAATTTAAATATTATTTGCAGATTAAACCTAAAATTAGAGATTGAAATGAAAAAAAGTATTTTAATTACATTTTTAAAATATTTTTAGTAGTTCCATAAATCTTATTTATGTTAATTAAAAATAAATAGTTTTGTTAATTTTCATATTAATTTTTAAACCTCAAAGATATTATTTTTAGGATTTTTTACTAAAGCTAAACAATTCAGATTAGATATTTTTATTCAATTCAACTATTAATTAACTTTTTAATAAAAAACAATAAAGGAAATTATAAAAATATAGTTTATCATGGATCAAACACGCATTTAGCATACTTAAATTTGTCAAATTCACTCCAAAAAGAAAATTAAATATTTACAAGTAAAAGAGATTGCGAATGATGCTAACAAGAGTGTACTTCTATGTAATGAATGTTTTAATGAAGACCTTGACTCCAAAGCTAAAGATATAATCAAGATATCATAAATTATTGAAGATGGTGAAACATAAATTATTTCAAAATGGCCTCCTTTGGAAGATTAAGAAATTACCAAAAAACTAAAGCAGCAAATGGAAAGCTTAGAATCATCTAATTCAATTTTAAAAAAGATCAACGACTACTTTACAGTTTTAAAGAATGAAGTAATGAATGAAATTGATATGTGTCAAAAAAAAATGATAAATTAAGCAATAGAACTACCTTTTATAAAAGATCAGCTTTTAAAATAATACTAATAAATATCTTAGATTTCAAAATTAAGATAACTCATACTATAAGGTTAAGAATCTTCTTTTGAAGAGCATTAATCTAGTTGTAAAACTTTTATTTCTCAATTTGAATTATCAAAACAAATAAATACCTAAAATTTATAAAATTTGCTAATAAAATGCTAGCAAAAATAGTAAATGCTAAATTTCGAATTTCCAAATTTAATTAAAAAATAAATAATATCTAATATTGGGGAAATCACATTCTTTAATGATCAATACATTAATGTAGACTTAGATATATCAAACATTAGTAATGTCAATTCTTCAAGTAGTTCTGATAAACTAATGTAATTAATATCAAATAAAAGCAATTTTTGTAGTGAACAGTTTTTGAAGCAAGTAAAGGATATTTTAGATAAGGTGAATCCAGTCTTAGATAAAATAGAATTTGAGAATATGCACTCTTAGAACTATAAACCAATTTAATTTTCAAAAGTAAGCAACTAAAAATTAGAATAAATAAATGAGTATATTTAGCATTAAATATAGCTATAAGAAAATAATTAATATTCTAATCATTTATAGGAATCTTAAAAAATTAAAAATATGAAGCTATTAATTGAAAATAAAATTAATTTTATCAAATAAAATCTTCAGTAGAGTCTAATAAACTTCTTTATCGATTTTTATCCATTTTTGAATTAGATCAATTTGGATTAGATCTTTTCATCATCTGAGAAATTCGACTTGCTTAACTAACTTCAAGAGGCTGATGTTGAGGAATTAATTAATCTACTAAAAAAGAGAATATAGTTTTAAGACAAAAAAATTTATGAAACTAGTCAAACTTATAAACAAAGTTAATTTTTAAATAGTCATAAATACTATAAGAAATAGGAAGTATATTAAATATTTAGAAGTTTTCCTATTTATGATTTATTGTAGCAAAATTATGTTGATATATTACAAAAAATATAATTTATAGGCACTAATTATTAAGAAAGTAATAAAAGACTTTCTATTAATAAAAATAGCAGCAAAAAAATCAAAATAAAAGTTGATTAACCAAATTATTTTGGACTGTATAAAGATTGGGATATAAATTGTGTTTCTCAAAATATTCTTGAAAAATAAAAAAAATATATTTTTAGAATAAAATGCGATGTTATTTAACCTGAAGTATTGTTTAACATAGGATTAATATAGAATGAGAGTATTGATAAAATCTAAGGTTTTAAAGATAAGCTTAGCTGTAGGTTTATGAGCTTATAAAATAAAATTAAATATTAAGGAGGTTGTGGAATTGACAAGATTACTAAAGGATTTGACTTTGAAATAGATAAAAATAGTGTCTTTGAGTTGAGAGTTTGGATTGAAGGATAGTAATTAGAAATACTTGATTATCCAGATTATTAGAATAAAATAGAATTAATAGATTAGAATAAACATTATCTTGATTCATATTAAGATCTAAGAATATACTTATACTTATTCGACAACTCAGTTAGTTATTAACTTGTAGAGGCTTATACTGTAGAATAATTTGATTTTTGAGAATATAATTTACATTATTATAGTTTGAAATTAATGAATTCGTATTTTTTATCTCATAATCATTTAATATTTTTTTATAAAATTGTTTAAAGTAAATGCTAATTAATATATATTATCTATCTATATATTTATAAAAATATTAAAACAATAAAATTATTTTTTTTAATTTTTAAATTAATTTTTCATTCAGACTGTATGTATCAGTTTTAAACAGCAACTTCAATGTCTCTGAATTCCTAGAAATCAAAAGCTTTTTTTGATTATTTAGATTTGTAATAAGCATAAGCACCTACAAAAATAACAATTTGCTAAATAATTAAAACTATCAAATAGTAGTTAGTTGAGCTAGAACCTGATTTTTCACTGTTTATTGGTACTATATTTTAAGTATGAACAGTCTACTAGGTACGAGCAGCTACTAACATTTCTGAATTAGAATTATCTTTAGTAATAGATTAGTTACAGACTGCATTAAAGTCATTAACAAACCAGTTTACTCTTTTAGTAAATTCTTCGATAGTGCAAACAGTTGAATTTGTTTCACATAAATTCATAAACTTGCCATCTCTTCTAATTTTAATGTAGAACTAATCATTGTTAACTACAACTCCGTTTTCTGTAAAGGTTTGATTGGCTTGGTGTAATTCAAATATTAAACTTGCAGTAAAATGAGGATATTGCTCGCAGTTGTAATAAGGAGTGGTAGGTTTATATTGATCAGGGAATCTTTGATTTAGGAGACAATCAATGCTAGTAAAGTTGAGAGCAGCACTAACCAAATGGACATTAGTGTCATGAGCACTGAACATAACCCACTTTAACCCATTTTTATTCTTTCCTTAAACAACAGGATTCATGTAAGCAAGTACTTGATTTAAGAAAGGAGTGTTTAAAGCACGCAATAAATCGGGCTAGCCAAATTAGAAATTCCAAGAGAGAGAAGTAAGGAAGGTAGCGTTTTCTCTTAAGTCAAAAGAGAAATAAGGGACATATCTGGCATTATATCTATCACATTCAAAGGTACTTTCTAAACTATGCATATCATCGAAATTTTTAACTGTTTAATTGACAGCAATAGAGTATTATTAGTAAGTATTATTGAATTGCTAGTTTATAAAATTTATAGTGTCTTACTTTTCAGCATAAAAAGCTTTTTTTAGCTTACTGTAATTGTTACAGTTAGAATCAGGTTGAAGAACGATGTCTCCATCTTCAAGTTGGGTATGAATAGGAAGAACTTAGATGTTACTTGGAAGTGCAGAAAGAGTGTTGGGTAAGTAATTTTAAGCATCTTTGAAATATGGTAAAGTATATTACTCACTCAAGTTAGATGGTAGCAAGTTTCCAGTGTATTAGGGGAACATACCTTAAACATGAGAAGCAGCACTCATCAAAGTTCTATTAACATCAGTAGATCTAACATAAATTTCTGAATGGTTATAATGATCTGGAATGAATCCTCTATATTCTTCTCTCAACTTAAGTCCAAGATTATAATGTTATCTTTATCCAGTAGCAGTGAGTTCTCCTGAATCGGCTTTTTGCTAGTTAGCATCGTACCAACTGTTTATAGGAACTCTAGCACCATGACGGTAAAGTTCTAGCACAAACTTAAGTTGTGCTTAAACTTAAACTGAAAAGATAATTACAAATAAAATTGTTAAAGCTGATTTGTTCATGCTTATATTTATTTATTTAGTTGTGATTTTAATTTAAGTTATTAAATAATAATTGAATTTGAATGCTTAATTTACACTTTAAAGATACAATAAATAGATATCTCATTAACTAAAATTAGTATAATTAATAAAATTCATATTTCTTCTTTTCATTTGGAAATTGACTTAGATTAAATGGTGGTGTTTTATTCAAATGAAAGTTAAGTCTTACTTCCTATTCCATTATGTTATTCATTTTAATTATTTTAATTAATATCTAAACAAATTCATTGTGTTTATTTAATTAATTCTTTGACCTGAATCAGTTTCATATAATCTAATTATACTGCTTGATTAGATATGTAATTTAGTATTCTAATTACCTTATTCACTATCTTTGAATACTTAAAAAAGAATAGAAAAAATAATAACTTTTGTATAAAATTGCTAAATAAAAGTATCTTTAAAAATATTTACATACATTTCTTATTCTTATTTTAATTATAAATTATTGATAAATATCTTCTACTACATTTCACATTTCGTTGTAATTTTAATGTATGAGTAAAAATAAGCATTATGTAAACGATTATTGATAATAAATAAAAGTTTATGTGGTGAGTTGAGGAAGTTAAGCCAAATTTGTAAATATATGCTTTTTACCTCTATTTTATGATGACATATGCAAGTAATACTTTTTGCTTTATATACTTAAAATTTCAATCCAATATAATATCATTAATTAATTAATAAGCATTATGATTACAATTTCTTAAATAAGAAGTGCTAATAATTTAATGTAAGGTTTAAAATAAACATAATGTAAACGACTATTAATAATAATAATAAAATGAATGTACCAAATTGAGAAAGTTAAAATAAATGTATAAATATATGCTTTTTGCCTCATATTTTGCTTGGATTGAGAAATGCAAAAAGTAATTTTGACTTTAAATTTAATTTAAATTCCTAAAGGATTCAACTGATAACCTTAATTTGAAAAAAAATTTTAACAAGTAAATGCCAAAAATATAATTAATTCGAGGAAAGTTAAATTAGAAATGATTTATTTTGTTATTTAATCAATTAAATTTATTTTAATTTTAAAAAATGATAATCTACAAAATAAATAAATAAGTGAATTTTTCAACTAATAATTTTTGATAAATAACTTTGATTTTTATTTATTTATTAATATCTTCATTAAGAATTTCTGATTTCTGCTGCTTCTATGTCTTTAAATTATTCAAAATTTAGCAAAGATTTTTATTTCTAAAGAAGCTAGAAGATGTAAAAAGCACAACCAGCTATTATTATTGATTATAAAATTAAGCCAACGATATAATATGTTGAATAATCTTCAGCTTTTTAAGTGGTCTCTTGATTTTTTTATTCTACATTTTAGCAAACTGTATCAAAATTTAGCATGAACTGCTAAATTCTTTAATTAAACTCACTATAAGAGCAAATAGTTGAGTTCTTATCACATAACTTCATAAATTTGCCATCTCTTCTAATTTTTAAGTAATACTAATTTTATTATATTTTGACTCCATTTTCTTCTGTTGGTTTATCTGATAAATGTAATTCAAAAATAATATTTGAAGTGAAATGAGGGTAATATTCACAATTATAAAACACCTGATCTTTTTTTCTATATTCTTCGAATCTTAAGGCTAGTAAACAATCAATGCTTGTAAAATTAAGAGCTGCACTGATTAATTGAATATTGGTATCATGAGCACTAAACATCACCCATTTCAGACCTGAAGTATTATTATTTTTTACTACTGGATCAGTATATTCTAAAAACGAACTAAAAAAAGGTTAATTTAAAGCACGAAGCAAATCTGGTTAATTAAACAAGAAATTCCAAGAAAGGGAAGTCAAATAAGTTGAGTTATCTTTTAGTTCTTAAGTGAAATCAGGAACATATCTACCGTTTGCTCTATCGCACTCAAAAACGGATTCTAGATAGTGCTAATTGTCAAAATTTTTAACCTCTTGGTAGATTGCTTTTGAGTATTGTTAATATGTTTATTCAAATTACTTATTAATAAAATCAACTGTTGATTGTTTCTCTTTGTAAAATTCACTAATTATTTATTTATAATTTTTGCAGTTAGACTCAGGTGAGAGGACTTTATCACCAACTCTTGGCTGTGTATGAATGGGCAATACTTGAATATTGTTTGGGAGAGAGTAATTACTTTTTAAATAATTTTAGGCATTAGCAAAAGCAGGTAAAGTATATTGCTCTGCCAAATTATCTGGAAGAACATCTCCTGTGCCAGCAGGGAACATTCCTTATAATTGTGATGCTGCGCTCATTAGTGTTCTATTGTAATCAGTAGATCTTACATAAATTTGGGTGTGATTATAGCTATCTGGAAGAAATCCGCTATATTCTTTTCTCAATTAAGCTCCTAAATTATAATGTTAACGCTATCCAGTAGCAGTTAATTCACCGTAAGTATATTTCTACTCCCTTGCATCGTACCAATCACCTAGAGGACCTCTAGCTCCATGGCGATAAATTTCAATTACAAACTAAAGCTCTGCCTAAACTTGAATTGAACCAACTAAAAGAAGAATTAAAATTGTAATCTATAACTTTTTCATTTATCCTATTTATTTTTAGAATTTTTTAAATATCTTTTGCTATTTATCAACTTTTAATTTATAACAAATTTTTTGAAATGATTAAGTTAAAAAGTTGTTATAGTTATTATTTATTTGATTTTTTCATTTTATTTAAAATATCTGATGTATGCACTTTAAAAAAAAATTTTTATATTTCAAATTAATTTATGAGAAAAAACTACTATATGGATAGATAGATACCTTTAAAAACCTAAATAATTTAAATTAAATCATCTTTCTTTGTTTATAAAATATAAAAAATTATTTAATTTTTCAAGAGTTATTTTTTATTTGCTTCTTCATTATTTAAGCATTATCAATTAATATACAAAAATAATATCAGAAACCGACTCAATTAATTAAAAAAAAGATTATTTTTGAATAAAATAAATCTAAAAAAATTTGCTTATCATACAAAATTGTGAGTATTAATTACTAATATATAAATTAATTAATTGTTAAAACAAAAAATGGAGAGAATAAGTTGTATAATATTTATATTTAAGAAAAGTCGGATTTTAGAAATAAAATTGTTAAATATTTAATGATTGGTTGGTTGGTTGATTGATTGATAATAAGTGTTTTCATAAATAAAAGTCAATGATTTGATAAATTATGTCTTTTCTAAAAATCTTTAGTTTATAGATAGATTTGATTGAAAGTTAAATCAAATATCTTTTATTGAAATTGAATTAATCATTTATTTTTTTATGAGGAGTGATAACTTAAAACGTTAATAAATTCTTAGGTATGTATAGGAATGGCTGTAAAAAATCGAAATGTCTTAATTTATATTTAGCATTTACTGTTGGGTCATTGTTTTGTTCAACTCTTATTTAAAAAGAAACCAAGTTTTACAGTGTGAGCAGATTATAGAACACACTTTTTGATTAATCTACAAATTTCAAGTCTCTCTCTTCATCTAAAACTTCAATATGAAGTAATTTAGCTCTTAAAAAACCAAGATATTCAATTAAAGTATACTCTTCCCAATTCGCCTAAGGATTTTTTGTGAAATGAATCTTTAAATCTATTATTTCATTCATTTACTGTAATCTTTATCCCAGCTAACATTAGAATTTAGAATTTTTTGGATTTACAATCAGTTCCATGTATTTCATTTTAGAAAATATTTTAATAAAGTTAAAGCATAGACCAGGTCTAATAGACTAAATTTCTTGTTAATTATCTTGCTGTACCTTTGCAACTATAACTGACATATTTAAATTGAAGTTTATTTCAAATTCTTCAAGGTTTTTAGAATTTTCATTATCCATTATATTGTTTTTTTGCTTGTTTTTGTGAGTCAAGCCGCATTGAGCTGTTGTTATCATTTTTATGCAGCTTCCGAATTTAGTTTCTAAAACAGCTATTATGTCTTTCTCTAATTGAGTTTGGTTATTGCTTAGCCATTTAGAAATTAAAAGTTATCTTCTTGGATTAAATGCTAGTTATATTTACTACACATTAAACTAAATAATTGGAAGATTTTGCATGCTAGAATTTGTCAAAATAGATTTTTAACTTTACTTCATTTTTCCTGTTTAATTTATGTTTACAGCAGGCAATCTGCTTTAAATCAGTAAATCAAGCCATTAAATAAAATTTTTATTTATATTGTTTTAGTTATTTTATTGCTGAATGTTAATATAAACTAAAGAAATCTGTTATGTGTTTAAATTCATCACATGATTTAATACGCTTTCTTAATTTTATAAATTTTCAAAAGATTAATATTATATATGCAGTTCATAAATTTTATATCCAAGACAGTTAATCATTTACTGAAACTCCTAAGCAAATGCCCAATTCTTATTCTACACTAAAAACTATTTTAAATTTATATTGTAAAATTAATTAGTTAATTCAGTTAAAAGTATTAAAATAAAATTAATTTTTTACTCTGTACATCCTTTGCAGATAGGAATATATATTTGCTATATTTTGTTGAGCATTTTCTTGTTAGGATTTAATTTCAAATTTAGATTACTTCATTCTTTCTTACATCAGACCACTTGACTATATTTATTTAATCAGCGAAGCATCGTTAGTAATTGTCATTTCTACATTAATCAATTCGTTTTAGGCTACATTGCAAATTTAAAAATAATTTTTTTGTAAAATAATAGCAAATTAGCAGATTTTCCTTTAAAATAATTGTAAATTTATCTATTGCTCAGGCCACACATTCATCTTTGAAAGAATTTTATTGAAAATATCAAAATAAATATTCTAAATTATAGGTTTTGAATTTCCATTTTAATTATTATTATTTATTTTTTCATAGAAATTAGAGTCTCTAATAATTATTTTTACATTTTAAGTGTGAGCACTCATCATGTTTGAAAGTGTATTTTACAAGAAATCTTCAAATCTTTCATAGCTATCGACACATTCTATCTCAAGTTGAAATTCTTTTAAATATTTTTCTTATTAGTTGTTACATTCTAAATCATCTTTAGGAATATTTATAAAACTTTAATTGACTTCTAATTGTGCTTTTGATTTTTAATTTGCTCCAAATTCATAAACAGTGTTAGATTTATTAATTTCTAATTTTTTACCATTTTCTTTTAAATTATTTTACTCTAAGTTATCTATAAAATTTAAAGATCCTTAACTATTTAGTATTTTATTTTATGTTTTATTTTTATAATCTAAAATGAAAGAATGTGGTTTTTTTATAGATTGTTATATTTTTAAAGCAGATTTATCTCTTGGATTCTCATCTGTGTCATTAAAATTTAATTAGTCTTCTGAAATATTGCTTTCTTCCTTAATTAAATTCAAATTATTTTATTATATTAATTTGAGTTTTTATGAATGCTTTTCAACGATTATTTTATCGTTATCCTCAATCATTTTGTTCATCTCAACAAAATTGTAAAATAATGCATTCTTTGGCAAATTTTTCATAGATTTAGTAAAAATTGTATCTAGAAAATGATAAAGCAACTTAGAACTCCTAAAACGATCTGTGCAATTAAAGTTAAATGAGCTGTTATTATTATTGTCAGCATATTTGATAAAGTGATGAAATTCTTGAATTTTCATTTTTAAGTGAAACGATTCTTCACACAAGATAAGATTATATCTTATTAATTTTGTGTTATAAAGTTTCAAATGAAACAAGTCTTAATAAAATTTCAACGAATGATCTTCACTATCTTTGTTGTGGAACACTCTTTAGTAATTTTTTTAAATGTTTTGAAATTCTTAAATATAAATTTTAAGTTTTTAAACATTTAACAATACATTTTATTTAACTAAATAGAATAATTGCATAAATGTGTCTAAATTTTCTTTAGATTTTAAATATTGTGCTTTATTTCTCAACTTAAATATGCCCTGCTACCAGTTATTGTATTAATTATTTCTGCTCATCTAAATTTTTAAAATATTAACTTTTTTCTTTGAGTTAGATGTACTTATCTTCCCAACAAAATATTAAATTTATTGACTCCCTCTTTTAATAACTGTCTAAACCGTGTTAATAAGTAATTTTAAGCTAATCAAAACATCATTCTATTGTGTTGAATTTTAAAGCTAAATATTTTATTTTAGTTTATAAGATATTACTACTCTAATTAAATTAGGTAGTGTTTCTAATTAATGCTATATTCTATTATTAAAAAGTTGATCATCTTAGCACCCAAGTATTTCGAATTCTACATTTAACTCCTAAAGACTTATTCTATTTTTAGAGTTTGTGATTATTCCATGATAAAAATGATTCCATAGCTATTATGGACTCGGAAAGAAATTAGATTTCTTTAAATCAAAGCCTTTTTTAACAAAAAGCATATTAACATTATTTTAAAGATTTTATGAATTTTATTTTTAAAGATTTTTTTGATTTTATTTTTAAGGATTTTTTTCATTTTATTTTTTAATATTAAAATTAATCTTTTGTTTTAGATTGTAATGCAGTTTTAACTACATTAGATTTAAAATAAATAAAAAAAAATAATAAATAAACACTAGTCATAACTCATCATTTCAACAAGTATAATAATTGATAAATTAATTACCTTCAAATTATAGTTTGATCTTTTTCATTGAAGTAGCCAAATATATTTTGTTTAAGTTGATACCTTTTGTGATTATTAAAATAAATAAGCGTAAAAAATGAGATAGTTTTGACTGTAAAAAATATTTAAAAAAGGTATTTAAGTGATAGTAAAGTGTTGATTGTATTTCAATATTCTACATTCAATAAATACATAAATACTCAATTAATTGTAATTGAATATCATGTAATTTTATTCAAATTTCGAAAAGAAATTAATTAAAATAAGTCTTTAACAATAGTTTATATATTAAATGTATGTTTTTACACTTGAAGACTGTTTAGAGTTTTGCAAGTTAACTTATAAGCTGCGTATAATCTAATTCTTCAACTTATGAGTTCTTTTATTAAGAAATTGTTTTATTCCAGTATGCTCTAATAAATTTATGACCCATTTCTTGACTTTTATTTTCATTGTAAAAGTAAATAGAATCCTCATTAAAATCAAATTGAATTGATAAAGATTCTATTTTCCAAGCGCTTTAGTCTTACTTTTCAATATAAATATGAAAATTCCTATTCAAAGCTGATTATTTTTCTGCATATTTGATTAAATTTATCATCTAATAAATATCGAAGACTTACAGGGAAAGGTATAAATTAACTGTTTAAGCTTTGTTCTCTTCTTTTATATTTTGATTCCACTTATTGATAGTCCTCCTAATTCTTCTTACGCAGATATTGTTAATCTTTGGCCCATACTGCAAGTTAACTTCTTTGTAATTGTTATGATAGCTTAAAAATACTGCTACTTTTTTGAGGTCAGCTTCTTATTCTATTTTGATAAGAATTTACTTTTTCAATTAATCTTCTTTAACTATATTCATACTTTTGATGTGCTGAACTTAAATTTTTAATTTAAAAGTAATATAAATAAGAAGACTAACTTTATGTATTTAATAAAAATCTCTTCTACTAAATATTTTAAAATAAGTAAAAACACAATTAAAATAATAAATTTTACCAATGTATTTTACAATAAATACTGATTAAATATTCTGTATAGAATTTTGTTTTTGTTTGTTCATTTTTATTCATAAAAATAAACTTTTAAATTTCCTTAAAATAACCCATTCCAATTAATACACAAATATATATACTTTTAAGAAGTTATTTTATTTATTAATTTAAGAGATTTTAGAATTTTGCATATTAAAACTTTCAAATATAAATAGATAAAAATCATTTATAGCTAAATTATAAATAGAATTTTTATAATAAGAAATCAAAATCAATTATTTTTTAATGGAGTTTAATTGATCAGATTTGAATTTACTTTATGTATTTAGTAAAATTCTTTTTTCTAAATATTTTAAAATAAGTAATTACATAATTAATCATTGCAATTAAAATAATAAATTATACCATTTAATTTTACAATTAATACCAATTAAATATTCTTTAATTAATTGTGTTTTTTAATTTTCTTTTATATGCTTCATATGCTATATACTCATTTTATCTATATAATTTCTTGAGTTCCATAATTAAATCTGAAAACAGTCTTAATATAAAAATCACAAACCTTACTTTTTAAAATTTCTTTTTTAAATTATTATATAATATGCGCCTAATGAATCCATTGATTAAATGCTCAATTGGCGCATAGAGCACCTCTGGTCACATTCACTAGTTTTTAATTAGGAGAAATGCTAAACTAAAAATATAAATAAATATTCTTTTAAAAAATAAATTTAAAATTAAACAAAATAAATTTAACTTTTAACAAACAATCTTTACAAATCATGGATAAATTTTTGCAAATATGTATAAATAAATATGTTGACTACTTTAAAAATATTCTTAAAAGCTTTTTAAAAAGAGAAGAATGTAGGAGGTTATGATAAAGTAGTTTTTTGTTAATTTATATTTATCTAGATTTCATAATAAATATTTGCTGTTAAATTGTTCCATAACCATGATATATTTAGATTAACCACCAAATGCTAAGTATTTTCCATCCTAAGAAAAATCAATTGAAAGTACATAACTGGGATACTCAATTGTGCCTTTTAATTAAAAACCATCCTATTCACTCCATATTTTGCAATCTTATTCTGAACCAGTTACTAGGTATTTACTATCAGGAGAGAATGTTATTGATGTTACTATCCCAATTTGAGAATTTTAAATCATTTAAAATTAGTTTTATATAGAAAATACCTAATGACATCTAAATAACTTATTATTACCTCTAGCTGCAAGATATTTTCCATTGTTAGAAAAAACAGCAGAGCTAAATGGTTAATCAATTTTGTAAACCACTTGAAAATTTTTGTTTACATCGAATATTTTGAGAGAACCTATTACTATACTGCAAGTAACGAGATATTTATTATCAGGAGAAAAGGAAAGTGAATTTACAGATAGAACATCTAAAGAGTCTTTTAGCTTAAAACCTTTTGAATACTCATATATTCTGCAAAATGATATTGAACAAGTTGCTAAATATTAATTACCTTTAGCAGAAAAAGCAACTGATTAAATAGGATCTTAATGATCTTTTAATGTTACATAAAGTTCAAAATTGTTGTCTACTTACCATACTTTGCAAGTTTCATCTTTAGAACCTGTTACCATGTATAAACTATCAGCGGAAAAAGCAACTGAAGTTATATACCCAGAATGATCTTTTATGGTTTTTATTAAAGAGAAATTATTTTCTGAATCCCATATTTTGCAAGTTTTATCATTAGAGCAAGTTGCAAGATATTTTTTATTTGGAGAAAAGGCAATGCTATTTATTTATTATGAATGACTTTGTGTTTGACTAATTGCTTCAAATCTATTTTGCATACTCCATAATAAGCAGTTTTTTTCTGATGCAGTGGCCAGATATTAGCTATCAGCAGAAAAAGCAACTTAAAAAACACGTTTATCTTTATTTGGTTTGAATGTTTGAATCAGTGAAAAATTTTCTAAGATGCTCCATATTTTGCAATCTTTGTCATCCCTAGAACAAGTAGCTAAATACCTTCCATCTGCTGAAAAATCTATAGAAGTTACATGGCAATTAAATCCTTCTAAAATATGAGTAACTTAAAAGTTTTTTTGAGCATTCAATATTTTACAATTATTATCTTCAGAACCAGCAGCTATATATTTGCTATCAGCAGAAAAAGCTATACATTAATTCCAATTGTCATTTACTTCTATAATTTGCTCAAAATTTTTCTCGACATTCCATACTTAACAATTTTTAGTTCCTGTTGCAAGATATTTACCATTTCTAGAAAATACAGCTGAATGAAAATAAAATTTATTTTCAATTTAAGTAGCTAATTCAAAATTCTTATTCAAATTCCATATTTTGCAAAATCTATCATCTTCTCCACAAGTTGCTACATATTTTCCATCATATGAAAAAGATATTCCACAGATACATAATTCATGTACCTTAATTGTTTGAATGAGTTCAAAGTCTTTCTCTACATTAAGTATTTCAATTACTTCTTTTAAGCCAAATATTAAATACTTTGAATCATGAGAAAAAGCTGCAGATAAACCATACGTTTTGAAATTGCATTCCATAGTTTTTATTATTTAGAAATCTTTTTCTATATCCCATATTTACTTATTTTCAGAAATTGTTGTCATGTATTTCCCATTTGGTGAAAAAGCTACTACTCTAACATTATCTGTATGACCAACTATACTTATCTTTATTTTAAATTACTTTTATACATCATATATATTGCAAGTAAGTCTCTTAGTACAGCAAATAAATGATTACATATCATCAGAAAATGCAATAGCTGATACATAAAACTTTTAAAATACGTATTTAAATTCCTTAAATTTGTCATTTATATCCCATATTTCGACTTCACCTGACTTAGAAGCACTTGCCAAATATTTATTATCAGAAGAAAAGGCAATGCATGTTATAAAATAACGATGTTCCCTTATATTTTTTACCATTTCAAATTAGTTTTCTGCATTCCAAATATAAATTTCTGAATCTCTTTTAAGAACTGTTGCAAGAAATTTACCATCAGGAGAAAATTAAGCAAGGTGAGTTTCTTTTTCAAATTCTGTGATTTATTTAACTAAGGAATAGTTTTCATTTATTTTATTATAAATGTTTATCGTATTTTTATCCTGTGTGACTAACAGCTTACAGTCGTATGAAAGGGTTAATAAACTTCCACCTATCTCTAATTTGTTAAATTTAAAATCTAAATTTCCAATATAATTTTCATCATTTGCACAGGAAACTGCAATTTGATTATTTATAAAATCAATATTTTTAATAGTTTTATAAAAATTTTTTATTTTATGAACTTTAAAATCGGTTAGATTAATCAAAAATACTGTGATTATTGAAGCAATCACAGCATAATCATTAGAACACTTTTTAATAAATTTAATAGGTGAACATGTAATCCTTTTAGTTTATTCTAAAATTAAAATATCATTATGCATCTTATACTTTGTTATTATTCCCCACTTGCCTACACCTATAACGCTATTGCCATAGAATATAACTGACGAAAATCTGAATTAGTTTTCATTTGAAAAGACTTACTGTAAAGAGTCTAAAATTGCTTCACTTGTGTTTGAAGATTCGATAGATCTGCTATCCATATTCACAATGACAGAATTATTTAAATTACATTGATCCAATATTAGGCTATAATGTCTATAATTCTAGTTAAACAATGTAGAGAGCGAACACTATTTAAGAATTAAATCTTTAAATAAAAATCTCGATATAAATATGGCAGAAAGTAAATTGGAAGATCCACAATCAATTAAGCTCTTTTAATCATACTTTTCAATGTATGATTTTCTTATATATTGAATATATCTATTATTTTTCTCTATTTGATCAAAATTATAATTTTAATAGATATCACAATTCTTTTTATCTTATTCTATCAACTAAAAGAGTTTAAGTAGAATTTGTTATTCTGATAAATTTTATCCTCTTTACATTATTTATATTTGGTTGATGTTAAATTTTTAAAGCGTTTCAATTGGTAGTAGATGAATGTTTTCTTTGTGTATATCAAAATCAAATTTCATAGCCCTTGCTGCAAAATATTCAAAAATAGTTTTATGCCTGAATTCTAATTCATATGATAAGTCTTCATCTTGCTTTTTTTCAATCTCTTTTTGCTCTTAACTTTAAGGTTCACTACCTTCTTATTCTTCTTCTTTTTTAGAACTTTCTTATTCCTATGTAATTGATGTTCTAGCTATCACTCTTGAGTCAGCATAGTTGTTCAAATATTAGGTAAGCCTTTCTGTCTCTATATTATTAGCTTTCAAATTGCTTTAAACGTCCTCTCTTAGAGAAAATTTAATTGAGTTTCTTGTAGTAGTAAGGAAATTTAGTTTATTTCCTTTTTACTTGTATATATGAATAGCCATCGCTTAAAAGTATTCAAAGTGAGACAAAAATACTATTTCGAGTTACTCTTAGTTTTCTTCTGCTTTTAAATTTTACTATCCAATAAAAACTTATGCCGATTTTTTAAATGTTTTTTAGAAAAATAATTCTTATATTTAAGTCTGGTCTTTAGCAGTTCTAAAAATATTCAAAATATTTTGATCATTGAGATCTAAATCTAATATCATCCTTGTTGTCAGATATAAGTTAATTGGGAGTTTGAGCAATTGAATAAACTGTTTGTTTTCAAAAATTGTTTTCTAAAATCTTTCATATTACCATTAATTTTTTTTTAATTGGTTATCCTTCATTAATTTAACTTTAAACTTTTCTAAATAAAGTTGGATATCTTTGTCCTATATTTTTTAGAGTTCAAGGATAGCATAAGAGTTACTTTAAATTGAATTATCTGATTCATCTTCTATGCTTAAATATATTTGCGCATCTTAGACAGATATTTTATCTAATCTAGAAGTAACTATCACAATGGTGTTGACCCATTATGATATTTTTAGCTTATTAAAGACTTTGAAATACTTTCCAGTATACTCATCATATCCATCTAACATTATTAATTTATTCCTCTCAGATTTTTTTAATATCTCTATTTCACTTGATTTAAAGTTTTAAGATAATAAATACTTTTCAATAGATGGCTCTTCTTTATCTAAAAAGCTGCACTTCACAATAAGTGGAATATATTTTGCTCTTTCATCTTTTACATATTCAGATTCGTTATTTAACAACTCATATTCTAGTTTTTTTAACAGCATAGATTTTCCAGATCCTCCTTCTGCAAGGATAGATAACATTTAGCAAGGGAAAGAATTGGAAATAATTTATCCATTTGTTTTTTCTTAGCTTTACTAGGCTGTTTTAACGTAGTTAGGGATAAGGAATTTATCTATAATTTACTGTAAGACATCCATTTCTTTTGAATTTGTACTGAGACTATCTTACATAAATATTTTATTTCCTTCTTTAAAGATTGCTCTTTGTTTAATATATAAATTGATAGCCTCAAGCAAAGCATCATCCTTATGCGCAAGTTTGTTTTGATCTTATCTTTATTTCACACTCGCCTCCCATAATTAAAAGAAGTTAATTGCTAGTAATCTTGGTATATCTTCTTCTTTTTAAATGTCATTTGTGATCTGATTTACTTACTCTTCGTTATTTACCAAGGTACTAAGTAAACTTTTAGATTCTTTTGATTATTTAACTATCTCTAAGTAATGTTAATCCATTTTATCAATAAATTCTTTCATTTTATGATTTCCTTTATAAATAATTTTGACTGACATTTCTTTTTCTTGCAAATAATTTATGCATAAATCTATCATAATTTTGTGATGCTCTTCTTCCTATTAATCAAAATATTCTATGATTTCAGCAAAATGCAACAACAATTATGCTTTTTAGTATCTAAAATGTTCATTTGTAACGATTTAACTGGCAATATTCTTTAATGCATAATCAACAACACCATTCTTATATGGTCTCAATTGAAGTAAATTCACAAATTTTAAGATTAAATCTTACTGATTGAGGTCTTTTAATTTCTGAGAAAATTCTTTAAAATTATCATTACTCTTTTCTTTACCAAGCAAGTAATTTAATTGCATATAAATAAAAAGAACAAGCTCATTATTTTCTTTATTTTTATTTTGAATTTTCTCTAATTCTTCTAAATAGAAAATAATTTCAGATTGCTTATCAGTCAAATTGTCTTCTTTAATAATATCAAACCTGCTAAACCATAAAGCACATAGTTTTTAAGATAAATTACCGGCCGTGTAATCTGCATACATTTCCTTTGACTATTAAAATGCAGTTGAAGAAGTTATTTCTTCATAAATTAACTTCACCTCTTTAATTGTTTTTTTGATATCATCTAATGTTAATTATGTTAAGTTTTTTATAGCGCCGGCAATACTTACGAATCCAGCACCAAATTTAGCAAGTTGAATAATTTTTTCAGCGATCTTTGAAAAAGTACTCTAATTAGCTTTATCTAAACCTATTCTTTGAGAATTTAAAGCAATTAAAATATCAAAGTATTTGTACAAATCAAGTACAGGATAAATTTTTCGATTTTCTTTGCAATAATTTTAGAGCTCTTTTAGTATTTTATCTATTCTATTAATATCTTTTTACAAGCTTTGTTTATTCTTGACTTAAATGACAATCAGCAAATAATTCATTATCAAATTGATGAGATCAATTACCTTATCTCTCTGTATTTGTTTCACAATAGACTCTCTAAAGCGATAGAGACTCTCTTCTATCGCTAATCTAATATAAAGTTCTATTTCATCATCTTTAACTTAATCTACTTTAAAATATTCTGCATAATTCGTGTTAAAATCGATAGCTTTAATTTCTTGAGATTCTTCATTTTGTTAATTATTTTTTTAATCGAAATTATAATCTTTCTTTAAAGATTATAATTAATCAAAGTCAAGCTAATCATTATTTTTTTTTAATCCTTTTTGGATATTTTATGGGCTGATTGCATCTTCATCGCTATTCTTTGGTCTTGATGTTCCACAACCTCCACCTAACAATTTAAAAGACTTTTTAGTAATATTAAAAGAGTCAATTTATGAATTAATCCTTGATTATTTTTTAAAGATAATTGTAGATGCATTTGATTTCATTTTGTTTATCTTATTTATGAGATTACTTCTTTATATTTATGATAGCCCAACAGCTTATTACTTCATCTCCATTACATCTGGAGTTTATGTGCCTCTCAAGTTTGAAAAATAAACCTGTCTGAGCATTTAATGTTGATTATTTAGCAAAGCGCCTTCTTCTTATAAGTTTTAAGTTAATCTTTAAGATATATTCCCCTTTTAAGCTTTGAAGTTCTACAATAACAATTATTTAGATTCAACTTAAGCTATTTTCTTTTAACCTTCTTCTATTCCTTGATCTATTATCTATAACTCTAGGTCTTTGGTATTTATATCTTATTAAGGATATTGAAATTCGTCTAAGTTTATTTTGATAAACATTTAATTAGTGGTTTTACTTTTATTTATCTACCTTTTTATTGTATAGCATTTAGAAGAACTTTGAATTACTATATCAATTCTAGGAACCATTTTTGTGATTATTTATTATCTTTTTTTATTATTAAGTTGTTCAATCTAAATTTTTGGAATTTAAACTAAAAAAATATTTGTGGATTTTATCTTACACAAAATCCCCATTTGATTGATTCTTAATAAATTTACAAAAGATATCAATGCGCTATTTGTAATTTACTAGTTACACTTCCAAATTATTTAACTATGTATAAACCATACAAATTATAGCTGGGTGGAAATACATTAAATTTTTAAAAATGTATTATTTTACATAGTTTAATTTTATATCTTTTTTAAAAAATAATTAGAGATTTTTTAGTAACAATATGCTATAAATTTTGTAAACAGTATTATTTTTGATTAATGAGAATTATTTGATATCAAAGCTTAAAGATAAGAACTTTATGAGACTTTCAATATATTTTTATTTGATAAGGAAAGAAAAAAATTGCGGCTATTAATTGAATTTTTAAATTTCTATTAGCTATTTATCCTACACTAATTTTCTGATTACTTTTTATACTTAACTTCTATTTTTGTTTCTTATCTATTTCAAATAAATATTAATTAATACATTTTTAATATATTAACTATTAAGTAATAGCCACTGTTTAAATATTTGTAACTAAATACTATATATTTGATAAAATAGATGAAAACAATAATAATTAATTTTGCTCTTTCGTCGATTGAAACAAAAAAAAGTTTCATAAAAGTTAAAATAGATATTCAAAAATAGTAACATTGTAATGTATAAGTAGACAATAGAGATAATAATAGCCATTATTCCGATATCCATTAGGTGGAATGAATTATTTTATTTTAATGTAAAGAATTAATTGCTTCAAATTATTTTATACAAAAAAAGAATCAAACTTTTTAAATATTTCAAATTTAAAAATAAAATGTATTTTATATGGATTTAAAAAAATTCAAAAATGAAAGGAAAAATTAATTAACCATTGATTTAAAATCATGAGCGTAATTGTTAAATTTAACTCAATATTATTAATAAGTAAAGTATATTCAAAAAACCTGTTAATTTTGGCATTGATATTTTTGAATTTGATCATTATTTATCAAAATTAAATTAAAAAAATACCCTAAAATGAATGAATAATCATTTAAAAATTAAAGTTTAAGTTCAAATATTCTAAATGAATATCTTTAAATGATTATTTTACAATCTTAGTATTTTGAATAATTGTTAATTTTATATTCTATTTCTATAAATTTATTTGGTTTAAAATATAATTAATCATAAATATTTAAATAAATACACTATAATTACTCAAACATTAGATGCTTCTAATTTAAGAAGGTGTTTGTTCTATTTTAATGAAGTAGTTAGAATTTAAGTAATTCATAGAATTTAGAATTTATATAATTTAGAATTTTTAGAATATTTAAATTTTGAGATCACTGAACATTATTATAATTTCAAAGGAATATTAATTTAACTTTATTATAAATTAATAGCTAAATATTTTTAAATTATTTTATCCTTATTTATTTTTTTTTATTAATAATAAATATTAGACAAAAAATTAAATCATGTTTTAGCACATCAAAATGAGGACTATACAAATATATGAACGAGTATGATATTAATATGAGAGAAATCTTTAATAAAAATATCTGTTAAAAGGATCAAATTTTTTAATAAGCATTTCATTTTTAGTTGATATTAATTATTATTTATTTTTTTTAAGGATTTTTCTAATTTAAAAGGTTTAAGAAGAATTTTATTTTTAGAATTATTTAAAAAAAATTTAGTAAAATTAAAAATAAGAAAAGGAAGCAAACATTATAAACGCAACAGTAAATAGCTATGAGTGTTTTTTAGCCAATTTCTGAAGAAGCCACTAAATACACCCTTAATCAAGCTACAAAACTTCTTGAAAAGGTTACATGTAGTTTTAGAACAGGAAAAATTGATGAGAATTCATTTTATGAATTTTTCAAGTTGTCAGCGTAAGCAAATATATTATAGATTCTTTCATTGTTTTGTTGTATTATAATAAATTTATTTGTCTTTAATAATAATTACTTCTACTTCATTTAAAAAGCAAACTTTTTTAATATTAATAAAATTATTAAATAGACTTTGAAGCATTTAAAATCAAAATAAATAGCTTTATTTTATTTTAAATCAAATATTTTTGGCAAAATATTTTTTAGAATATGCAAATTATTTATTTTTATATAGAATTTTTAACATTTTTTGTATATTTTTCTGCCTAAGATTTAAAAAACAAAAAAATAATTTAAAAAAATTTAAATCATTAAAAACATTATTTCTTAAAAATAAAGCTAAATTCGTAGCTCCAACTATTTTAAGCTCATTTTAGCTTGGCACTATGAATAAATTTTGAACTTTGTTAATGCCATAAAAGCTGATTTATAATCTAACATCAATTTAGAAGTGGAAGAATAAATTAAGCTCATTTCTAAATACTATAGCTGCTTTTAGATTTTTGTTGTTTAGATCAAGCAATTTTTACTAAGTATCGAAGATTTTTTATACAAGACTCAATTGTGGACAACAGTATTCAAAAAAAGTTTTGAATATTTCCGTAAAGAATTTGAAGGTTTAAAGGAAATTATGATAGAAAAAATATTTAAATTGATTGAAAAAGCAAGAACAAACTATGTGATTCCTAATGAAGAACTTAGTAGAGTTATCTAAATTATTATTGATCTAGATTTTAAAAAGGACATCAAGATAGAAAGAGATTTAAAAAATAATGAATTGAGAGTAATCAGTGATTCTTCTACTGATAACTCAAAAAATTATATCTAACTATTCAAAAATCCTTTCTTGGAAAAGGTAAAAAATTCATTTCATCAATTGAAATTACATTTCACTTTTTATTTTATTTAATCAAAACAAAAAAACTGTTTTTTTTATAAATTTAAATTTGCAAAATTTTCTTATAAATCTAATTATATTTTACTTACATAAAGCATTGATATTTAATTCATTTATCAAGATTTAATCTAAAACGTAATTATTTATTTTTAAAAAATTCCAAAGAAAAAATTATAATTTTTGTTAGATTAATGATTCAAAATCTATGAAACCTATTTAAACATATTTGGTTTGATTACAAAACAAATGCAAAAATATATGTACAAAAAAATCAAAATAATTAAAAAATTTATCCATTAACAAAGTCTTAATATTTTTTAAAAATTATAATCATTATAAATTCTTGTTTCATATAATAAAAAAAAAATATTAATTTGGTTTCATCTTGTCAATGTTTTAATTAATTTTTGAGAATACTTACTATTTTTTTCAAAATCAGTCAATACTTTTAATCTTTTAAATTTAAAATATTTAGACAAAAAACCATTTTTAAAAACTAGCCTCTCTTTGGGCTGGTATGAATGATGTAGAATATTTTAATTTGGCTCTGCAATATATAAAAAGAGAAGAAGAAATTTGCTACCCATTATTAATTAATAACACAAAAGAAACAATTATGGATGCTCTACAATTAAAGAGTAGGTTGTAGCTTTATTATCAATAGAAAATTTTTAAGCCTGTATTTGAATCTGCTTAAAAAAAGATTACTGACTATTAATCTGAAGAAAAAAATAAAGCTTATTCGAAAAAGAATTTTAGAGACTTGAATCGTAATATTCAAAAATTTCTTTCTTTTTTTGTGATTATTTAAAAATAAATGACCTTCACCATAAATAAATTAACAAACAAAAAACTATTTGAAAAAAAGTTAATCATTTTCATAAATATTAAAAAAAGAGAAAATTGCAACTGAGTGGGTTCATGATTTGATTCAAACTAAAAAATATGTTGAAAAATAAATCCCAAATGAGGATTTGTTATTTAATTTAGCACATTAAGAAGCAATAGACAAGACTTTCTAATACTGTTTAACTGAATTTAAAAATGCTTCTTAGCTTTTACTACTATACTGTGATTATTTTATGAAATAAAGTATTATTTTTATTTACTATGAACTAACTTAAGTAAAAATCATTATCATTATTATTAGATTTATCTGATGAGGAATATGAGAGAAGATAAGCTGATTTTAATACTATCTTTGTTTATATGTAGTCAAAAGATGAATTTTTGCAGTACTATTAGTAAGCCTTGTGTAAAAGATTAATTTGTTTTAACTTTAAAAGCATTGATGCTGAATATAAAATGGTCACTCAGTTCAAGGTTACTTTTAACATTCAATATTAGAATAATTAAATTAATAATTATTTCAATAGAATTCAATAGGCGTTCACACTACCGTAATTAGATTTCAAAATATGCTCACTGATCTTAAAATTAACGAGCAGTATAATAAAGAAAAGTTTTAAAATGATGTTTTAAAGATTTACATACTTAGTTCAGTTGCTTGGCCTCTTCTAAGAAATGAATAAGATAACATTATTTTCCCCTCCTCTTTTGTTGGCTTGATAAATTAATTCACTTATCAATACAACTAAATTTATAATAAAAGGAAAATCTATTGGCTATTAAATGAAGGTTCAGCTGAAATCAATTTCATAAGTGATAATATGGATAACTTTGGAGGTAAGTATATTTTAAGGACAACTTCGTATCAAATGTTGATCTTAATGAAGATGAATGAGAAAGATCAATTCACAGTCAAAGATTTAATGGACTAAACTGGAATTAATAAGTACTCATTTGATAGCAATCTAAAATAGCTAATTAAACTCAAAATTTTGAATTGTAGTGAGAATGATAAATATACTGAATTCTCTGAAATAAAAATTAATACTTAGTTTTATTCCACTAAGAAAAGTATTCTTTGTTTGCCTCATGCTTCTGTTTCAGTAATTTAACATTTTACTCATTTATTTATATTTTGTAATTTATCTCTGATTAATATATTAAAATTTATTTTTAGACTTAATAGGATGATTCAAATATTTCTAGCATTTAGACTACAGTTGAATAAGAAAGAACTTAAATTATTAAGGCTTATTTAGTTAAAATTATGAAGATTAGAAAAGTTATGGCTCACAATGACCTTATTAAAGAATGTGTTGAATTAATTAAAAAATGCTCTCGTACCTTCGAACCTTGTTTTCTTCACATAAAAAACTGTATTGAGAATCTGATTGAATAAGAATACATTAAACGCATAGAAAATGATTACAAAAAATATTAATATGTGCAATGAAATTAATAGACCATTTTAAATAATCTAATTACTAAAAGTTTTTTAAATCAAAATGGCTTTTTATTTTTAAATTATGAAGAATTTTTATAATTAAGTCACTCAAATATAATTACATATCAATAGTTTTCTTCAAGTTAAATTATGGTGACTATTTTTACATACCCTTTAAGGGATTATAAATATTTTTTTTAAATATAATATAATTATTCAAGAGTTAGTTTTTTGAATTTTAAAATAAAATAAACATTTTAAAAACCTAAAACACAAAGAAATCGGTAAAACTAATTTTTCAGCTATGCTATTTTATTTGTAAATTTATTATTAAATATTTAAAAATTGTTTTTTTATTCACTCTTTAAAATTTATTGTTTCAATTAATGATAAAATATTTAATAATTTAAATTTATTTATAAATTCGTTTTTTGAATTATTTACTGATTTTAAATATTTAATTTTTCCAAATACTGCTAAATCAATCTATATATATTGCATAAATATTTAAAAATACTAATCAATTAATGAATATTTAACAAGTCATTTAATTATTTATACTTTTTCAAATTGTAGTATCAAAATATATAGGAATAATTAAGCCTTAATAAGAATAATACTTTAGCTTCCTTACCATTTATGAATATTTATTATGTTATTTAATATTTATTTTTTTCAAATCAGAAACATCAAAATACAAACTAACAAGTGTGATGCAATAAGAATAATACTTTAGCTTCCTTAGCATGCTTTTTAAGTACCTTATAAAGAAGTTTGGCCATTAGGACAAGGAGTACAAGTATTGTTATTTTTTACATCAGCATAAAAATTAGCATTACAAACGCACGTATCAGCAGTATAGTTAAAAATAGCATTTTAATCAGAACAAAGGCATTTACCCGAGCCTTGATCAAATGTAGTACTATCTGAAGGGCAAGTTATACATGCCAAACTTGACACAGATCCATATGGAGAAGATTAACTTCCTCCACAAGATGTGCATTAAGTATTTACTCCAGAAGGAGTTCCAAAATAACTATAATTACAATAGCATATCCCATTTTTATCAGGCAAAGCTTATGAATCTTTGCATATTACTGCTGCAAAACTTTTTTAAAAAGCAAATATTGAAAGGAGAATGCCTAAAATGCAGATATTCATTTTTAATTTATAATTTCTAAGTAAAAATCAATAATTTTTTTTAAGTTGATTTTACAAATAAATAAACTAAGAATTTTATATAAGTTTTTTATATATTTGAAAAATAAAAATGTTTTATATTGACTAAAATAAAAAATCCTTATAAAACATTAATGATTAATTGAATTTATTTTAATTTAAAATAAGAAGATCTTAAAAGTAATAAATTGATGAATGCAAACAATTTAAAAATCTATATTGGAATAAATATTAAATATAATAAGATCTTATTTTTTATCTAACATATTTAGTTTATATTTCAATGGAAATTTAAATCATTTAATTTATTCATTTTGTAATTTAAAAATATTTTCTTATGTTTTAATATTTTATTCTTTTAAAGATAAACAAACATACAGTATATTTTTTAAGTAATATCTTTTTTTTTAAATTATGTTTAATCGAAAAATAAATTTTGTTGTTAGAAATGAATTTTGATAAAAAAGATAATATTTGATTGATAATTAATAAATAAGTTCTTTTTAAAATTTATTTAGTAAAAATACAAATTTTAAAAATAAAATTACAAAAATTATTTTAGATTTTCTAGGTTTTTGTAAAATTTTTATTGATAATAATGAGAATTAAAATATTAATTTATCCAATTATTTAATTAAATTTGATTAAATTCTATAACTATTTAAATATTAGTAAGACAAATTTTAATTTTATTATTTATTTATTGTCTCAAATATTTATTAAAACATTTAATAATTTATTTTTGTTTAAAGTAAGTATTTTTTAAACTAAATAAATAAACTCATTCATTTAGAATGAATCTATAAATAAATAAATTTATTTAATTTAGAATTTCAGTTTGGAGAAAAATATTTGTTTTAATAAGGATATGATTATGAAGGCTCGTTAAAATTAGCAAATAAATATTTTGATTTATCTTATTCATAAACTGCATGATCTATTTGAAAGTCTTCCAAATTAATACTTTCAGCTAAATTTTATGGCAAAACTAGACTCAGTGCTAGTGATTATCCTTAAAATTGTTAGATCATAGAAGAATCTCTTTTTTATTCTTTATTAATATTGACCATTTCTATTCCTTTTTATTGATTATTATTTTCTTCACTTAAACTATTACTGTTTTTATTTACTAACTAGTTTTAATTTTTTAGTAAATGAGAGTTTATGTTTCTAGCTATAGAACTATTCATACTAATATCATTAATGGTTGTTTATGAATTGTTCACACTATTTTATGGTAACTCTTATTTATCTTTTTATTTAATAGAGTTTTTGGATATTTTAAAAATTGCTCTAAAAACTGGTCTTATGTTTGGATCTGTTATACGAACAATAGGAAGGTACAGGGTAGTAATTATTTTACAGGCATTTCCGAGTGTCACAAAAAAGTTAAGAGATGGCTTTTAGAAATATCTACAATTTAGAAACATCATAATTTGACTACATACCAAGCAACTCCAAGTCGCAATGCAAGAATACATGTAAAATTAGTAGAATTTTTATAACTTTTAATACTTCTTAATGTTTGATAATTTATAGTTTAAGTACATTAGAGTTGATAAGCTGATAAAAATATAAACAAGTAACAGACCTATTCCTTTTAAGGGGAATTAATTCTCAGATTTTATAGAGCAAGTACCAAACATAGTTTTACCAGAATATCCAAATATTTTAACAAAAAAAGTTATCAGAAAGGAAACAATTACAACTGCTGCATGGAGATACCAACCCTCAGCAATCTTAAGTATTTTTAAATTTTTGATGGCACAAACTATATAAGTGTATATCGAAATATTGTAAAAAAACTCAAATATGCCAGCTGTGATTGAGAAATAGGAGTTTATTTAGCAAAAAACATCACTCGATTTTACATTTTGATTATCTGTAAAATACTAATACAAAGATGATATTAACCTTATTAATAGAAAGTTGTTAAAAATTGTTTTTAAGGTATATTAATATGGATATAGATAGAATTTATATGTGATTACCAGTGCAAAGATAATGTGAGCTCTGCAACAGCCAATCCGCAAAATAAATCTCCAGGTCTTTTGCGTATTTATGGATATTTAATGTTCAAAGTAATAATAAATAGATTTAGTAGACAAGCAAGAGATGAAAAAATGAGGAACATATATAAGTCAGGAGTATAAAGAATAACATTATCAACTTGCCAGCTAAATGTGGGTGATCTACATTTCACTAAATTCTATGGGAATTCCTAATAAACAGTCATATGTATTCTTAAATAATATGTAAATAAATATTTTAATTTTTTTTTGGAGCTATATATTTTTTATCTGATTAATTTATTACCTAATCCTAAACTAATTATTAAGCAAATGCCTTTAATAATTTAGAAATTGAATTTATCACCACATAAATATACATAAATACATAATATTTGAGTAAAACATATTTTGTAACACATTTTGAAAATATCATGATTAAAATAGAATATTTGAAAAAGTTAAAATAAAATATTTAAAATTATTTACAAAATAAATTAATAATTAATTTATTTAACATTTTACAATAAAATTAAACATTTATAATTAAATTTATGGAAAATCCTTGAGAAAAATTGAAATTTCAGCTCTTTATTTCATATTCTTATGCCTAATTTAAAGATTGTAATACTTCTGATATTTTAGTTTCAATAACACATCCTCCAATAATAATTTCATCTATTAATGCATTTATCTATATAATAAAATATTTAATTTATTTAGCAATTCCATTTATCTATCGAAAAATTAATAATTAATTACTTTATCAGGGAAATAAACCATATCAAGTTCGCAAACATTTTCAAACAAAGTATCACAGCCTTCAACTATAATCTATTATATTTTATTGCAAAATAAATTAAGTAAACAAAAATACTACTCTAATAATCTCACTTATATCAAATCAAGAGCACTTAACTCACTTTCATCTTAATCTATGATCATAATGAAATGCAGAGAAGCATATTACCTTTTTTATTAAAGAGATTTAAGTAATTAATTAAATTAATTTATTAAATTGCAAGCTACCTTATAATTATTGTGCATTTTTTATCATATATTCCATCTTTATCTTTTACGAAATGACTTTTTCTACCATCTGGATACTTTACTAATTCGAATAGCTTTTAAATAATATCGTTCTATTTGTCAACTTTTTAATTATAAAAAATGCTACTTAAGCATTATAAAGAATATTTTTTTAATAGAGATACCATTGATGTTTTCGTAGAATTTGCTAATTCTTACTTTGCCTAAATTATTTATTATTAAGAAGAGCTTTATCATGTTTGGCCTGTTTTGCTACTTACTTTTTAAGAATTAAAATATCTAAATTAATTGGATTGAAAAAATTAATATTTATGATTGGCAATTAACACTTTTTAAACCTACCTATGATTTTTTTACGTTTTGCAAAATTTAATTAAAAATTAAAAAAACAAACAAAAAAATAAGATATTTTTGATAATTTTTTACACAATTACTAAACAATATAGATGACAATCTAGTGTAAATTAAACATAATTATTTCTCTTCAAAAAACAAAAAATAAATAAATAATTATTGAAATATTTTAAATTAATAAATTAATCAAAAAACTTAAAACATCATTTACAATAGATTTTTCATTCATTTAAAATATTCAATAATTGTAATAAGAAAGAAGTTTAAGTAAATTTTAATGATATCATATAATTGATAATGTTAATAGTATTTATGAAATTAAATTTAATGTTATTAATATATTTTTTGGAATAAAAAAAATGTAAAATATTAATTTTATTTGTGAATAAATAATAAAAGCTTGTTTATTATGAATAAGTAAAAATAATTGTATGAAAACAAATTTTTAAAACTTAATAAACATAACTTAAGTTTGCTTAGTAATTTTAAAGATATTATTTGAATTAAATTCTTTTGAATTAATTAATTTTAAGTTATAAAATTCATTATTTGAGTTTTAAGAATTGTACTACCATTAATTGAGAAAAAAAATAAGAACAAAAACAAAAATAATTTAAATTTATGCTTATAAATAAATGAAGCTCTAAATATTTTAAAAATTTAATTTAGTGAAAATGAAAATATAAAAATGAAAATAGATTGTTTTTATATCAAATTATAAATTTAACAAAAAAATAATCTTCAAATTAATTTAAAATAAAAATGTAAGTAGTAATTTCTAATTTAAGACATAACTTAGAAGCATATAAAATACATAATACTAAATAATACTTTTCTAAAGATACTTTTACTAAGTAAATTTTTTGATAATTTGTTTCACTCTTTTTTTCTTATTGAATTACAAGACTTTTTGTTAGATTTTTAGTTGTTTTATATTTAAATTGACATTTGTTGAACAATTATTTATTTTTGTATTAAGTTAAATTGATTCTTGATTAAAATTATATTTTTCTATTCAAATGAATAGTTTATGATATCTTTTTTAATTGATTAAAGAATTCATTTAAACAAAATTATACTTTTTAGCAAAATTGTAATCTGAAATTCAAAAAAAAACATGTAAAAAATCTTCAAATTTCTTCAATTTCAATATTAAAATATTTTTTGATAAATTAGTTTGAAAAAGCAAAGAAATTGAATTTGGTTTTAATTATAAGGGAAATTATCCTTAACTTATACTTAAGTAAGTAAGCAAATTTTTAAAGCAAAATTATTTTTGTATGCCTTGAGCTAGCTATAAGGCCTACTTACTTAAGTTAATTTTGATAGCAATTGGAAGTAAATTTTGGTGGATAAAAGGTATTTCATACAGTTTTATTACTATAAATTAAACAGTCGTACAAAATAATTAATTGTTTACATGCTGCAATAGCATATACTACTATATTACTTTTTTAATAGTTTAAATTGAGAAATAGAATAAATATTTCAGTAACAATTTGCTTCCATTTCTCAAACTTTTATATAACAAATCATACAATCAATCAGCTTTGTGTGTGTGTGTATTATAAATTAATCATTAGGGGGGATTAGCGAAGGCCTTTTGAAGTTCTTCGTAGTCAATATTTAAATGTTCTCTAATTTATTTTTCAAAAGCTACGAATAATCCGATAGAGACGGCGAAGATGGAGACGTCTCTAATTTACTATATTCTCTTCTTTTTTCCTTCAACACTCTTAGGTAAAATCTTATCAAATAATTATGCTAACTTGGACTTCTTTTGACCGATTAAGGGCTTTCTATTTCCTTGCATTTTTAATCTATAGTTTGTTTGATGATGTTTGGTTAATTGATTTGTTTATTTTTAGTTAGATTTACTTTCTTTTTCAAGATCTTTCTAATAATTATTTATATTGATTTATTCACTCACGCTATTTTAATTCCTTCCATAATATTCTTATTTTTTCTTTAAATTAAAATGCTTGCTTTTTTTTGATTGATCCATTTATTTATTCATTTAATCAATCGTTTATCTTCTTCTCATTTTATTCAGCTAAACTACTTTATGTGTTTGATTGTTTTTTTTTTTGATTATCTCCATTTAGTTTTACAAGCATGTATATTTGGTAGCTAAAAAGGAAATCTATAAACGAACCCAAAAAATTTACCTTTATTTTTTATTTTTCTATTTTGTTCTATACAAAGACAGAATACAACCTTCTAGGTTTTGAATTCTTGATTCTTTTGGTTTTTTCCATACCCTTATAGCCAAATGTTATTTATTTTTTTCTAGCCAACATTTTTAGGTCGTTTCCGTGTTTTACAAATAATAAATTTCTTTAAAAAATCGCACTTAAAATTTAACTTATTCCTTTTTGTTTTTGAAGTATTTCAGATCATTAGAGTTTATTTAGATATGAAAAATGAATTTTTTAGTGTGTTTGTTATCTACCTAGTTAATTAACTAACTACTAACTAAGTAAATAATTTAAGAAATCTATTTATTAAGCATAAAAAAATATTTTTATTTAAAAAGAAAATCATTTTAAAGATATTTATTTGATAAACAATTAAATTTTCTAAAAAAGAAATATTTTCTTTAATTATTAATTTAATATTCTAAACAATTACAAACAAGAAAATAGTTAAGCCTAAAATAAGACTTAGATTATTCTAATTCTTAAAAATTATCACTTCAATTCAAAATAGAATAAAATTTTTATTTAAAAGGTTATTCTATTATATTTAATATTGAAATATTTTGTAAAATTTAGATTCAAGAATAAAATCTATCTATACCAAAATTTCTAGGTATAAAAGCAATAATAACCTTAATAGACATATAAAAAATTAATCTTAAAGATACTTTAACATTAAATTAAAAAATAAAATGGATTTCTATTTTATTGGTGGTGTGTATATTTTATTATTTAAGTTATTCCATTTAAATTGAATTTTAATTATCTCTTTAACTCTTCAATTATATGCATTTGCTTTCCTTTTAAGTAGATCATTAATAAGGCTTGATGCTTCTTATATTATATATAATATACTTGCTAAAAAGATATAATAGTTAAGTTAAAGATAGAATTTTTATTGATTAGAAGAATAAAGCTAAACTTTATTAAAAAATTTATAAGCAACACTATTAGTTTTATTTTCAAGCTTAAGTTAATTAATTAATTCTTAAAATGGAATTCGTGTGCTGGCTCTGGACATATGATAAAAGATGGATGTTCGATAAGGCTGTAGATTAAATGGAAAAGATATGGTAATTCATAGTTATTTTTTAAAATATATTTTCTAAATTGAACAAAAGATGAAAACTGAAAAATTTACAGCCAATAAAAGTGGATTTAAACTGAAAATATTTTTTTAATTGCATAAAAAACTTAAAATAAATTTCATCTTTATCACTAACCCTTAGTTTTATTGTTTTAAGTGTATTTTTAAATAATATTTTAGGATTGTTCCTTTGATTGCCAATATTTTGCTTTTGGGAATGATTATTAACTCTCTATATATAGATGAACTTGTTAACGACCCTTGCATTTTAAAGCATGGGTACAAATTTTGGCTGCAAATACAATCAGTGATCTTGTGCGTATCTTGCATTAATATAATTATCTTGTACTTTAAGATCATTTAGATTGAGAAAAAGGTAAACTAGTCTTAATCATGCCCATTTTTTTATTTTTAAAACTAGAAAAATAACTTCATTTAGTCTACTCTACTTAATTCTTGTTTAAAATTAACTATTAGAGGAAATAGATTGAATAAATAAAGAAAACACTCACTCTTCACTTTAAAAATATCACCAATTATAATTATAAATGAAGACTATCAATAAATAATATTAATTTCTTTTATTTAGTTACAAGCTATATTTACATTCATTCTGTAATGCATTTTTAAATCTATTAAAAGAAAGAAAGACAGCTCGAGACCCTAAACGCCAAGTCAAGAATCAGCCCTAAAAAATTTGGTTATTGGTAAAAAAATTATCTATACCCATGGTATTTTATCATATCCATTATCCAATTCTCATACATTTACTATTTATTAAAAGCTGAATTTAACATATTTGATATTATTCAACAATCAAACCAATCATTAACTGATTCATCTTTATCATTAAAGTTTTACTTTTAACTGAATAATCAAATTATTTTAAAATTTAAATAGTTGAATTCCAAATTATTCATTTATCTATTTAAATAATATATCATTTATTACATAATCCAAAAAACTAAAATAAACTATAATATAATAATATTTAAATTTCTAAGCTGCATTACATATATGATGATAAATCAATATTAAAAAACTGTTTATTATATATAATTTCAAACAAATATATAGACTATTTACATTCATAATTAAAAATCCATTAATTATATTGGATAAATTTTGAAAATTTAATTGAATCTTTAAACTCTTTTATTTAATACTTTTAAATTATATTATAGGATTCGCTAAAAGGGATTACTTTCAGGCGCTGGATTTAGTGTGTTGATACTAGGCTTACTAAATTTAGTTTGGGTTGTTACTGGATTTAGAAGATACTATTATAACCACTCTTACACATGCGCAAGAAGCTTTTAAAATACTCTTTATGCCAATATTATAATTCCTTTAGTAGCTCTTATTCCTTTTATATTTACATTAATTACAAGCTTCCTGATTAAGGTTCTGTCTTTAATATTCTCATGGCTTATGCCCGAAATTTTTATTAGACTTAAGAAGAGCATGTGAAATATATAGATAGGCTAATTCATTAATTTAATCAATTTTACCGATCTGCTAGTATATCTGACAGGTGTAGTTAATTAATTAATTAATTAATTGCACAACTAGAATCTCAAAATACTATAAAGCGAAATATTTCTAAATACTGACTGACTACTTATTCAAAGAAAAATAAATATATAATAATTACTATTTTATCTATCATCATTTTAATTTAAAACTGATATTTACATAAAAGTATTTTAAACTTTAAATTCTTGCTGTTTCAAATATTTTTGTTTTATTCTGTATAAAGAGAAATGATATTTTTATTATTATATTCAAAAAATATACAATATTTTATCTATCAATAAAGCCTAAATTAACGAATTAATATTCAATAAATATTTTACAGAATTAGCCATTTTAAAAATGTTTTAAATTCTTGTATTAACTAACATAAAATATTCACCAAAAGTAAAATTTTTTTGAATTGGAAAAAATAGGATATTGGTAAAATTAAACCTTTTCGAATTCATGAGCAATAACATAAATATTTTTGAGCTCGAGCTTGTAAATTTTCTGATTTTCAAATTAACTCACTACTATAATAGTCAATTTGACTGATATGTATTAACTGAGTTTCAATAGCATATTTAAAAAATATAAAAATTTTTATTAACAAGAAAAACAAACAATATTGATTTTAAAATTTAGTAATCTTTATAATAGGGAAAAATAATAATTCAACGAATAATGATTAAATAATTTATATTATTTTATTATAATTATACGTATTATCATTCAAATTTTTGCTTATTCACTTTAAAATAGCATTTAAAATAACTGTACATATTTTTAAAAAGAAAATAGAATATTTTTTCAATTTAAAATGATTAATGCTATTTATTAGAATAATTACAAATTTAGGATTATTATTTATTTATAAATATCTTTAAAATACATATTTTATTTTAGAATATATTGTTTTTTTTGAATATATAAAGATCGTTATTATTTAAATTTGTAAAAAATCTAATTTCTCAAAAAATTATAATCTTTTTTAATTTAAAAATATTGAAATTATTGTTAAAATGTCACAAAATTCTCTAAATAATCCTCTAATATAAAGATAAGCAGAAGTTAGCTAGAAAAGTTGTGTAAAAAGAGCTTTTTAATGCATATTCCCTTGTTTCAATAATACTTCTACTAATAATCAAAATTAAAATTAGAATAACTAATAATAACACTTTGAAAATTAAAATAATTCTTAATAAGCATAAGTTAATGCTTCCACTGGGTAAGATAATAATATATTAGGGTCTCCTGATTAGCTTTAACCAAGCAATTAACAATCTTTTTCTACAATTACTTCTAATCCTTAAATAAATCATGAAAATCAACTAGATAGCTAATCTCAACTAAAACAAATAATATATTTAAATTAAATTTCTGTGGAATAAAATAAATCAATATATAATGAATAAAGTATAAAGAGCTAGCATTAAGATAATATAAACAAATCGGATTTGTAAAGCAGCGTAAGAGTAGAGATAGATTCGAGTATTTCATCAAATCAACAATCATTCTAGTAGAATAATATGAACAAATAAATAGATTCTTCATCTAAATAGTCATATTAGGTTTCAATAAGTCAGTCTGATCAAAATATATAAAAAGACTTATCTGAGAATAAGTAAGATGGTACAGATTAAGGCCCTAATTTTTAGGAAAATAAAGATTGTTAGTAAAGGGCATCAAGAAATGAGAGTTAGAAAGATAGTGTAGACTAAATTAATTTATAGAGTGAATTTAGAAAATAACAGAGCACATAAAATTTTTAATGTGGGTCTCCAATCAACTTAAATGCAAGTGATCTTCGTTTTTAGAGTAATTCAAATTGCGAGAAAAGAGAGTCATAAAAATTAAGTAAACAAGATATTGTTTAAAGAAGTTCATCAAATTATAGTATTGGTTGTAATGATATGCTAAAAAGGAGGGATACTAATTAAACTCAAAGTTCGTTTACTGAAATTTATGAATTTAATGATCCCAAATATGAAAAATAATAAGGCAAATTAGATACCGAGACTTAAATAAAATGAAAAATAATAATTTTAAAATATAAAAAAATAATTAATTATGCCAAAATTCAAATTTAAATTAGAAAAAGTAAAATATTCTCAATATAAAATAACTAAAAATGTATCATTTTTTTCTTTTAATATCTGGAATTTAAGAGAGCAAATAATCTTTTTATGAATCAATAAATTAGATATTTAAATTTCAAATAAAAATAATATTCTTAGTTATTTATTTCTTAATTAGTAAAATTAATTTCATTTTTCATAAAAAAAATTAAATTCAGAAAAAATAAAAAATAACTCTTTAATAAAAACAGAAACAGATTTGTTAAATTCCAGAACAGAAATGGTTTGTTTTTTATTCATTTTTTAATTTTAAGAAATCCTCCTTATTTATTAGTATTTTTTCTTTTGTATTATTTATTATGCTCTTATCTTATTTTTAAACGTCTTTCTATAGTTAATTAAATCATCCCATCAATTACTTTAAATAAGATAAAAAATAATAAATCTATTAATTATACTTTTGTTTTTGCTTATAAGATTTAAAGGAATAAATTTAAAAATATTATTATACAAATATTTTCAAATAAATTTTTTAAAGGAATTATATTTATTTGGTTAAAATAATATTATTAAGTTTTCAATATACAAATTAAGATCTCTGGATTTTATATTAAAATTGAGTTCTTTTGTTGTAAAAAACTTTTGCCAACTAATTATTTATTATTTATGGTGTCAAATATTAAATAAGTTATTAAAACTTTTTTATACAAAATAAATAACAAAGAAACAAACAAATAAATAAACAAAACAATCAAAATATAAGTAATGCTCCATTTGTAAAATAATTTTATTTTCGAATAAGTAGAAAGAAAGATGCTGATCAAAATATTAAGTAAAGATAATAATAATTATATACAAAATATCTTTACTTTTAATGGTCCATTCCATTAAAAAAGTTAAATTTATTCAAAAATCTTAAAATTTACTATTTATTAATTTACTAATATTTAATTAATATTACAAAGAATTAATTACGGAAATAGTATATTTATTTGTACAAGGCGTGAGAAATTAATTAAAGTTTAGTAAAAATATAACAAAACTAAAAAAATATGTGCTGTCTGTGTTGCAAAGAAAAAGATTCTATTGGAGTTGATTAGAGAAATTCAGGATAATAAAGTGCTAGATAAATAATATCTGGTACTATTTCAAACAATTTGAGTATTTCAGGATTAGATTTAAATAAAATAACTATTTTAAGCATGCTTACTGATTCGTAACAATATGATTTATAAAATGCAGAGTAAAATATAAGTACTCCTATGTATGCATAACCTAATGGTTTAAATATGCATAATTAAAATGAGGTTAATATAGGTCAATCAGATGATTCTATTACTTCAATTAGCCTAGCACAATTAGATTTAGAAAAATTAGTAAATCATTTGTTTGACGGGAATCAAGATCAGCCAAGTGAGTATGATAGTTTTGTAAAGTATAAAAATTGCCCTTAAGAAGGATTGAATGATTATATATTTATTCAATTTAAGGCTGCTTCAAAAATTTACTAGCTTCATGTATATAAGATAAAGTAAGATGAAAAGTACTTTAGTGAAGTTTACAAATTTAACGAATTAAAAAAAAATGTAGAGAAAAAATTACAAACAAAAAAACCGCGTAGCATGAATACTATTGTGCTTTAAGCTGATATAATTAATTACTTTGTTGCTTGGTGATGTTTGTAATCTTCAAAAACTATTTAAATTATATAGGAGAACTTAATTTATAAATATTAATGTAATTCTTAAATATTATACTAAATTATTAAAAGATTTGTTTTTGATTGATTTCCTTACTTAATTTAAATTGAGGTTATAAAAGAAAATTAAGTAAAAATTTTTAGCTTTGTCATTTTGTTTAATGTAAATATTACCTATGTCTGTCTGTCTATAATTTATGAATGTGAAAATATAAAAATTACATTTTTTTCTTTTTAATTAAATTTAAACATGAATTTTTGTAAACACATTTTCAGCTTTAAAAAATTTTTTAATTCTTTGAATGAATGAACTGCTATCATATTTAAAGAGTATTTTAATAATAATACATGCAATCTAACTTAAATAAATTCATTTTATATTAAAATTACAGATTTTAAGTGAGCACTTTCTTAAGAAACAGTAAAATGGTAAAAATTAAAGAAATAGTCATTTCTTTTTCAATCGGTTAAAATAAATAACTGAAAAATGAAAATCTAGTTAATTGGGTTTGTTTGTGTGAAACTTATTTATATATTCCTTTTGAAATGAATGGATTAATTTAATTCTTCAAGAGCTTATAGATACTTTTAACTATTTTGAATTTTTTTTTCCCTTCTATTAAATTTACAAATATTTCAAAATTTAATTAAAAATTTTTTATTTTTTTGATTTTTAAGAGTGGTAAATATTATTCATTCTAGCTAAATAAATCTAGATCAGATATTGCCCTAATTGCTGGAATAAGAAATAATATATTGATGAAATTTTTCTAATTTTATGAGAGTAGGTAGATATGATAAAAATTGTTTAAATAAAAATATTTTAACTCAAAAGAGTTTTTCTTGCCTATAAAGTTTAAATATAAATTTTAGAGTCTTAGCTTTATTACTCAGCTTAAGCATATAATTTTTGAAAAATGACGGAATAATTAATTATTAATTCTTTTATAATAAAATAAATACAATTAATTTCAATTAAAATATTGAGTTAAGAAATATTTATATAATTTTTAATTTTGAAAAAAATTTTATTTGAAGAAAAGTACAAAATTATCTATCCACCTTCTTTTTTTATAAAGCAGCTTTTTAAAATTAAAAATGTCTAATGAATTTTGTTATTGTTTTGATTCAAAAAAAAAACATGCAACAGCAAAATAAACTACAACTAAAAAAAAAAAAAGAAATAGTTTATCTCGTTTAGAAGAATAACCCCATTACCAAGATTCAAAATAGGTTTAAGAAAATAAATAAAATACTACATCAATAGGATCTATTGATCCAAATTAATATCTTTCAGAAATATAAAATATAAAAACTATTATTTAAGAACTTAGAAATGATGTCTAATAATTAAAAGAAGAGAAAGATAACATAGAAGAGTAAAAACATTCATAGTTTCAGAATTCACCTTTTGCTTCGAATTCAACTTACTAATATATTTTAAATCCATTAAAAAGCTAAACAGATAATATTCTTTAGCAAAAAATGTTAAAATCCAATAATATTGAATATAATAAATAGTCAAGCTAAGTCCGTTCATCTTTAAGTAAACAAAGTTTCTCCTTTTAAAGTGTTAAAGATGCTGTAAGAGAATACAAACTTAATGATACCGCTTTTAATATTTTAAAGGGATAAAATGATTAGCAGGAATAAATTTAACCTATAGTGTATGAGAGTACCTTAAATAGCAAAAATGTTTTAGAATTATAATTTAAAATCAAAGAAGTTAATTATAAAATGTATGCTTAGATTAAAAACTAGGATTATGATCAAAATTATTTACATGACAAGCTTCAAGAATATTAAAATATTTATTTGGATAATGAATAAGGAGTAGTTGAAACCAAAAGATTTGGAAAAGAATTTTTAGAATATTTGATCCTTAATGTTACTACAAAAAAAGATGAAGTCTGCTCAGATCCCTTAATGCTTTAATTTGAATGAAAAATAAATAAATAAATAAATAAATAAATAAATAAATAGATAAATAAATATACTAACTAACTAATTGATTGATTTATCAATCTTTATTTTTAATTGAATCTCAGCAAATTTATTTTTTAAATTTCTAAAATATTATTTATTTTATTGATACTATAATAGTTATCTATTACATAGTCTGACTTAAAAATTTTATGATTTTAATAAATTTCTCAATAAAAGCGATGTATTATATTAACTTAAATAAATATTTAAATAAGCAAAAAATTATTTATTTTATAAGTAATTTTTAAATTAATAAATACTTCTAATAAAATTTTAATTTCTTAATTAATTATTTATTTATTAATTTATGAGATTTTAATTTTTTTTAAAGCAATTCTATCTATATTTTTATTTAACTTTACTATTCCATAATTATTTAATTATTTCATATTAAAAATATTTTTTTTTTAATAATCTGTGTTTTAATTTTTTATATTCTGATTTTTTTAAAATTGAGAAAAAAATTTTTTTTAATTATTATTTAAATTAATTTTTTAATAAAAAATAAATCTAATTTGAATAATTTATATTTTTAGAAATTAATTGTGTAAAACTTTAATTAAAGAAACATAATTAAATATATTTTAATCAAAAAGATGATTATTCAATTTTAGAACTTTTTATATATTTTTAGCTTACAGAGTTTTCTTTTTGGAATGAATATATTAATACTACACTTGATATTAGAGATATTTAATTACTAACTATAAACACAAGAAGATTTTCTTTATAATTTGAAATTATTTATTATCTTTTAAAATGCGTGTAAATACATTTTGGTATTTTAAATTAAGAAATCTAAAAGAAATAATTGGAAAATCAGTAACTAAGTAGGTATAAGTGTTCAAAAAAATAATAATTTTTTGATTTAAAGATTTTTGCAATCTAGTCAATTAATTTAAGTTTTTAAAAGCAAAGATTAATGAGCTGCTTTTGTAAGGATGATAATAAAGAACCGGTTTTGATGCAATCAATCAGCTCTAAAATGAAGAGCAGCACAGGCTTAAGATATAGTGACTAACTAGTTGTAAATCATGTAATAGAGAGCAATTTAGAAAATAATAATCCAAACTAGCGATTAGAATGCTAAACTTTGATAGAAAAGGATGAAAAAAGCGAGGAAGGAAGCAACTTATTTATTAATAGAGAAAGAGACTATAGTAGCTTTATAATTTAAATTGCAAAAAGTTTCATGTAGACAGCATAATAACCAAACTTTACCTTTCCTCCTGGATTAATGATTAATAGCATACAATATATCGATGAAAATATAATTGAAATATAATACAAAATATTTGATACTGAATACATATTTAATGGCAAAGAATATTAGAACTAATAAGATTTCGACTTATTAGATGATCTCTTATTGCAATACAAAAAGAATTTCATAGGAAATAATTCCGTTAAATCAAAAGTTGGTTACGATGAAACAGGAAATTAAATAATTTACTTTATAGCTAAAACTACTTATCCATATTAACAGAGTACTATAATTAAAGAAATCAAATGAATAAAAAATTTAATCAATTTTGTAATACGCAAAAATTAATAAATAAATAAATAAATACTAACCAATAAAAAAACTACTCTTACATATATTTTATATATTAAATAATATAGAAATTTATTAAATAATTACAATCAATCATTCATTGCCTTATTTTATTGTAAAAAATTGCATTAAACCTAACAAATTAATTAATTAATAGAATATTAACACAAATTCTATCTCTTTTCATTTAATCACGTAAAATAGCGTCATATAGTTTTTACCAGTTCTTTTACTTATTTTCTATTAATTTATCTTTATTAATTCATTACGAAATATTTCTTATTTCTCATTTATAGTTAGCTAGCTAAGGAATTTTTATTTTATTACATACTTATGTTAGAAATTATCACTTTACTTTACAATCTATTAAATTATTTATTTATTTTACTTTTAATTTTGTTTACTTAACTAAACAATCAATTACTTAGATTTCTTTATCTTCTAACAAGCTGACTTATTATTTTAATTTTAAAGTATTAAAAGAATTTAGTTAAGTTAAAAAAAAACCACTTTATATCCGATGTTTACATATAATTAAATAATAAAATTTTGAATTACTTTTTATTTTATGAGTACCATAATACCTTCAAAATCTTAGCGCTGCAGATTTATAGGTTTGGCTGGTTTTGAGAATTTAATCTTCGCAATCTCTATATTTTTCTGCGAATTACGAATTATGAGGTATAAGGGATTACAGTAATATTTCTTATTTCTAATAAGACATAAAATATTTTAAAAGTTATCAACAATTTATAGCTAAAAATCTTTTCTATAAATAGATTTTTATTAATAAATTTTAGTTTTACTATATTCAAAGAAAATTAATCAATATTTTGGGTAAGCAAGATATATCCATGCTTATTTTTAAAACAAAAAGTATTTAATCATAATAAAAGAATATGTTTGCTCATAAATATAAATAATTAAGCAATTAAAGTTGAAAAAAAAATAAATAGAAGAAACTTGTATATAAATAATTAAGTAAAAATGGGTAGTTTATGTAATAAAAATAAAATGGAAATTTCAACAATAAGATAAACAGTTAATATATAATAACCTTAAGAATATAGGGATACCATTCTAGGAAGTTAATTGATGATGAATAGACCAACTTTACCTTATTCTTCATATGAATATTTAGATCAAATCTAAAATCATATAAACTCATGCTATACTGCTAAAAAGGATATTTTAAATTCACTTCCTGATGGAGTGTAAATAATTTAAAACAATCAAAACGATTCAGGTGAATTAAATCTAATAGATTTTAATTATTTAGACTTAAAGTACACTCTTGTTTATCAGTAGCCATTGATTTATCATTCGTTATCTAAAGCATTATTAGAATACAAAAAAAATGGTAAAAAAATTTCTTCTTTGTAATCTTTCCCTGAGGAATAAGATAATGATTTTGGATATTTTATAGTCTAATAAGATGAATGAGGAGCTCATTCATAAAAGTAATAAGATGAATTAATTGTGAACTTTTGTTGAATTGATAATATAATTTCAAATAAATTATGTAAAAATTGCTTTTAATTTATTTATTTATAAGATTTCAAAATTAAAAATTATTAAATATTTATATAAAAAATATACTTGTGGTTATTTATATTCACTATTTTACTCTAAAAGACTCTTTTTATTTTATTTATAGTTAGTTAATTTAAAAAAATTATTTCTTCTAAATTTTAATTTTATAAAAACACTTTCTTTACAAATTTTCTTTATCAAAAATACTTTTTTGAAAGTATCATAATTTGTCTTCAAAATAAAGTTTATTTCAAATATTGTTTCGCTTGGTTCTACTTACGACTAATTAAAATCTTAGTTAAGCTAAAGATCCTAATTTATATTGTTTGAATACTTCAAAAATAATCCATACATTTAGTATTAGCTTTTTCTTATTTGTAACATACTAAAATATTTAAAAATAAATAATTAAATAATTTAAAATACATTTATTCTTTCATAAAATTTTAGTTAAGCTAAAGACTCTAATTATTATTATTTGAATACTTAAGAAAATCTCCATCCATTTACATTTGTAACATACTAAAATATTTAATAATAAGTAAGTCAATAATATAAAAAATATGTTAATTCTTTCATATTAATTTTAACAAAAAATCTTTATCAAATTTTTGCTCAGATTAATTTTGTTTTTGTTTTTTTAAAAAAACTTAATAATACAGATTCGCTTTTTATTTTTGTTGATAGCTAGTAATTCTAATTATTAAATAATAATATAATTTAAATAACTAAATATTTTCAGATTAGATAAAATTAAAGATGGAAGATAAAAACCAAGCTGATAAAGATGCTGAAGAAGAGTAATTAAAAGCAGATATTAAAAATTTAATGTTTAACAAATAGCATCACGCTAAAAATTTCTTTTTGAGTGATAGCGTAGATATAATAATTAGAAAGAATATTATAAAGCTGATTGAGCAAGAATTAGAAATGTTGCAACAAGGCAACATCTAAGATATTGTATAAAATATAGGTAATTTATAAAAAAAAAACTTTGAAGTATATATTATAAATAATAAAAGAAATTCAATAGCATTTGAATATTTTAAGCATGTTTAAATTAGAAAAAAATAACACTTTTTTAAAGTATATTAATGATAAAAATGAAATCAAAATAAATTTAACTTATCAAAACGAGATACATTTTAAAATTTAGTTTTAATGAATAAATAGATTAAGAAAATAAAAAAGAAATGATTGAAAATGAATTGAAAAATGCAATGAAAAATTAAAAGGGACCTATGGAATAAAGGAAATCATAAATTTTAAGAAGCTAATGGATTATGAATACTGTAAGGAGCAATAATAAAACATAACAATTAGATTTAGAACAAGATGAGCAAGAATAAGAATCAAATTAAGATAAAAAGAGATCTAAAGGTTCAATAGAGTCAATAGAATCAGAAGATGAAGATTAAAATATAATTTAAGGAAAATTAATGAAAAAAAACGACGGTTTGCTAAAGAGATGGAAAGTAATTTATATTATAAAGCTTAGAAGTAGAAATTTATACAAATTCTACACTTTTTTTATAATTTTAAAAGAAATATTTTTGCACTTTAAATGATGAAAAATTCTGCATCTATGAAGAAAAAAAGGACAATAAAAATCAATTAGATTATGATCTGTAACTATGCATTAATTTCTAGCATTTATCCTGTGAAATTGAAGTAGCATAATTTTAAAAAATTATAATATTTACATTAAAAATAAAAAATTTAATTAGAAAATTGAGAAGAAGAACTAAATTGTTATCACAATAAAGAACTAGAAAAAAAAATTTAAACTAAAAGAATCTCCAGATAGTGAGAAGAAGTTGGAAGAGTGGTTTTCGAGAATTAAATAGGTTATAGAAGATAATAAATAAATAAGATCAAAATAAAATATTAAACCTGATAAAGCTAGTTAATACATAAAGGTAATTTTTTTAAAATAAACTAATTAAGTTTCTAAAAATTGGTTGGATCTCAGACTAAATTTATATTAAGTGTATTAAAAAAAGAAAATATTATTTATTAAATAAATTTTATTTTTATTTCAAAAAATTTCAAATGACAATCAACAATTAAAAGTGCATTTATTATCAAATTTAAATTTTTTAAAGGAATTTAGATCTTGTAAAATAAATGAAATTCAACAATTAAAAATGAATTTTTTATCAAATTTATATTTTTTAAAGGAATTTATATCTTATAAAAAAAAAAATAATCTTTAAATTAGAAAAAATAATTTAAAGAAACATAAATAAATTAATAAATTTGAATGTAAGAATTATTTTAATTAAATAAAATAAATAATTAATGAATTGAGTAAGTAAATTTAACAAAATTTACTTAATAAAACAATCTAACTGAAGACTTACTTAATTTTAAGTAACTTGAATCTAAGAAAAAGATGTATTTTTTATTTGAATTAAAATTTAAAATATTCTATAAAAAATGTATTAATTATTTGAATTTTTTTAAAAAGTAAAATTGTTTGAGAAGTTAACTATACTTTTCAAAAAATAATCATGGAGCAAAATATAAGAAAATATTAAATTTTTATAATTTTCAATTTATTTTAATAAAATTTAGATATTCTAAACCTGTTCTATTGTTTATGTTAATTTCTCTAATGAGTTTATTAATAAAATAAAATAGAGTGACATAATTAATGAAGAGGAGTTTCTCTAAATTGCAAAAACTGGAGACATCCTACTATTTAAGTATACATTCTTTGTTATAATTTAATGTTTAGAAGATATTTTTACTATTTTTTAAATTTTAGGACAAATAACTTTAATGCGAAGCTCTAAAGAGCAACAACTATTAGTAATTATGGTAAATAATAGTAAATTTTATACACTATTTTAATTAATTTATTAAAAAAAGATCACGTTGGTATTGTTATTAAGTTAAAAGACAACGTAGTGAGAGTATTCGATGCATAGTTAGAAGATGGTGTTTCTATTCAAGAATGGAATTATTTTATTAAAATCAATGATTTGTTTGAGAAGTAATTACTTATTTCTATAACTTGAATAATTTTATAAAAGCCTATTTTCTTCATGAATTTAAATATATTAATTAAAAATTAATAATTTTATAAGGGTGGTTTTGAGGTAACTAAACTATGACAAATTGAAAACAGTCTTACCTGATTTTTACTAATTTGTTTTGGTAATTAACTATTTCTTATATTATTCCTAGTTTTTATTTTTTAAATTCAATTTCTCTAAAAATAATTTGGAAGTCAAACAAAAAAATACCCTTAGTATTAATTACATTTATCAATCAATATATTATGTAAAAATAACTTTTTTTTAACATAAAAAGAGCAGTTTAGGACAAAAATATGATATTAGTGTCAGTAAACTAATGAAAAAGAGATCATCTGTACTTAATGATGCCAGCAGAGAAGACGGTTACTTTTGTTCTGAACTAGCAGCTAAATCATTTAAAGTTTTAGGTTTAATAAACCCTAATAAATCTTCGTGCTAGTATTGGCCAAGTAATAATTTATTTCTCAAATTATTTAATTTTATTAAAAAAAACATGAAACACAAATAAGGATCATTTTCAGAATAATATGAAAGCGAACTAAATTTATATGAAGGTGTCAAGCTTGATAAAGAACGTCCTATACTCTTAAACAGGCATATTTTCCATGATGTATAATAAGAAAATGAGAAAAGTGATTGATTTTATTCTTTTTTTTTGACTTAAGAAGTTCTTAAAGCATTGAGACAGTTTTTTGTTGTTTTCATGTTTGAAATGGTTTTTAAATAAAACTTTAATTATTATCAAAAAATAAAAATTTTAAATTAAATATTTTAGTTTAATAAAAATGTATTTCTTTTAGAAAATAAAGTATCAATTTGATAATAATTAATAAATAAATAAATTCACTAGATAAGCTTTAAAATTAACTAGAATGTGAGAATATATGTATCTAGATATTTATCTAACCTAAATTAATTTCATATAAAACTTGAATTTTTTTAAATCTATAATTAGTTTATTAAATGTATAAAAAGAAGATTAATGTTAATTAAAGTTTTGAATAAGGAAATCTTTTTGCACAATTATTGATTTGTAAGAACATTTATTAAAGTGTAAAATAAGTGAATAATTCAATTTTTATTTACTTTTATAAATAGCTTTAATTTTGAAGTTCTAAGCTTTTGTTCTATCAAAATTATAATTTAGTATTTTAATTAGGATTATATGTATTTTTATAATTTAAATATCTTTAAATCTCTTATCAAAATTCAGTTAATTTTTATCATAGATAAATTTCTAGCAGAATTATTTTACAACTGAATGTTATTTTTAATAATTTATGTTATTTCTTTGAATTAAAATATATTTATTTATTATGTTACACACATAATGTGATCATAAGAGATTTTGTTTGATTGAATTTTGAGGGAGTAAACTAAATATGTAGTATTTTTCAAGCTAATTTGCTCAATAAAATGCTTAATATTGGCATAATTTAATTGTTTTCTTTAAATTTATGAAATTTTTTATCAGTCTAATAGCTCAAAAATTGAAAGAATTTTTATAAATATTTAAAATTTTAATGTATTTTTAAATTTTATTCTTAATTTTAAAAGTTGTTTAAAAACGATGTAACCATTAATTCATTAATAAGAGTAAAAAAAAATATTGATCAAGTTTATATAATTTATTAGAAAAATGTTTAGTTCTAGTCACTGTTTTAATTTAATCAAGAGTCCCTCACTTTTATAAAGCAAAAGATAGAAGAATATATATCTTAGATATTTTATATTTTCTTTGACAAAATTAATTCAAATAATGAATTTCTCTCAAATGTTTGCAGATCAAATCAGAAGGTTTATTTGGGATAGAAAAAAGTTTATCTTATTTATAGTTTACAATTGAAGCAAAGTTTTTGAGAATTTTAAGAAAGGCCTTATCTGCTGTTAGTAAAAATATCTTTGCAAATTAAAAATATTTAAAAAAAAGTTTAAGGTGTATTTTAGTACAATTTTAATTAGAAAAGGGTTGAAGAAAAGTAATAAAAATTATTATTATCACCTTTTCTTGTGACTCCATATTTCAATTAATCACATTTCTAGTTATTTATCATACTAAATATCTATCACTAATTTAAATACTTAAAATTTGAGAGAAATTATGAATACACTTTTTAATTTCACGAAAATTTCGATTGGAAGAATTTGGTGGAATTGATGATGTGAGTGACATTTATGATTAATGTTGCTAGCATTAAAGTCTATTCACGTTTTTTATATGAAATTAATACATAAATAAATAAAATTGCATATTATTTTTATATAAAATGCAAAAAAAAAAATTATAAAATTTCTAAAAAAGAAGAAGTAAGTTAGTAAGATAAGAAAAATTATTAAGTAAAAAATTAATGGTCTACCAAGCACAGAATGACATAATATTACATTTTTTGCTTAATTACTAAATACTTTTTATTTTTATCAATAATTTATGTGTCTTTAGTGTTCCGAATAGATCAGACTAAAAAAATCTTAATAAAAAGAAATAAATTTGATTTCATAATATATCCGTTCAAGCGATTGATACCCACTTGAAAAATTGCAAGGATTAGCTTATTCAAAGAAATCCCTATTTGTGAGTTATTTTTATTAGTCCATCCAATTAAATGATTGTATTAATAAAAGCTTAATTTATAAATGAATATAAAAACTATACTATTTATTATTTATGCGCAATAAAATTATGTCATTTATTTCTATGTTAGCAGAGTTTTTTATTTAAGTGTCATGAAATTGCTTATTTTTGCTAAAAAACTCCTATTTACTAACAGGAGATTTAATATGAAAATTAAATTTTATTTTTTTATTGATAGAAAATGAAAGTTAAATACTTAGACCCTTCTATAAATATCTTTTTAGTAAATACTTAATATGATTTGATTATTCAAAAAAGAATTCCCCTTTGTACTTTACAAATTTTTCGAGTTGATATAAATAAATTTCTTAATTTAAAGATTTAAAATATATGGTGAGTAATGGATATTAAGAATATCTCAAATACATCAAATGGTTAATTTGGAGTGGCCGAAAAACGCTGATGTTTTGCATTCACAACTTCAATTAGGTAAATTTACATTAATTAAATCGCAAATACCGAATAAAAAATTTTTTCAATATTTTTATGCTTTTAAATAGGATTTTAGTTTTCATTTAAATTATTTTCTAGATTTTTGTTGTTTTTTGAAAATAGTTTTTGAATTAAAATCTACCCATCGTATTTTTAAATTGAGTGGTATCTAGAAATTTAGCAAGCAGTATGCTTGTACTACCTTGGGAAATAAATAAATTTAGTAAGGTAATATTTTAGAAAAATCAAATTCGCAGAATATATGAATAATCTTTCCTTTCACAGATACAAATAATTTCTCTAAAAATATGAAAATTAAAAATAGCAATTTTGATCTATTCAGCACTTTGATCAATATAATTTTTAAAATTGCCAATATAGAGTGCATTTATTCTTTCTTTAATATTCAACATTAATCAATTTTTAGCAAGAGCAGTAAAAAAAAAATAAGTGAGGAAGCATAAAAAAGGAGCAAAATTTATAAAATGTAGAAAAATATATATTGATATTTTATATTAATACTAAATTATATTTAAATGAATTTACCTTCATAAATGATAGCAATTTAATTTATTTAGATAATTCATATAAAGCTAGCTAGTTCACTTTGGTAAATAATTATAAACTAATTTCCCTTTAAAAAATAAACTAATTTTGGTTTATAAGTAAGTCATAGACTCACTTTTTTATCTTTCTAAATGTTAAGTAGCTAATCAGCGCTATTAATTTTTTATAGAGTAAAGTCTTGGTTGAATAATTAATTAGACTGGCTATTTGACTGATTGATTGATTCTAATTATATGATAAAGTTTATATACAAATTAATTATTTTTCGATTTAGTTCAGACAATTGCTTTAGCTAATAATATTACAATTATTTATCCATGTATTTTGAATGAAAAAAAAAAAAATAATTAATAATTTATTGATTAGAATGCATACAAGCTTTCTTGCTTGATTGGTCTTTTGTTTGTTTGTAAGTAAGTATATTAGTTTTTTATATTTAATAAATTTCTTTATTTTTGATTATTGGAAGGCAATTAATCGTTTGTAAAATTATAATTGATATTAAAGTAAAATATTCAGAAAGATATAGAGGTCTTCGAAATATCTTCCTAAATTACCTACTAAATAAAACTTGTATCATTTACTCTATCGTAGAGGATAGATACTAATCGCGAAAATAAAATAAAATTAACTTTCTGTAGAAAAATACTAGCAGCTTCCATATTCAGAATAGCTTGAGCGAACTCATTTAAATAATATAATTTTTAAATTCCTAAGCATAATTAAGATTGATATTAAATGAATCTAAGTGCTACAAAACAATCATCTGCAGATGCTAATAGATAAAATGCAATGATAGGTGACCAAGATATATCTGTATTTTGTATAGATGAGAGCACAATAGAGCAATCGCTCAGGTGCTCTCTCTAAGTTTCATAGTGCAATTTCAAATAATAAGGCTCAATAAAGTAGAATATGAATAAGTTACTCTTCCAAAGCAAGTAATTTCATCGCGCTGATAATGCTAGAACTGACTTTAAGATTAGCTAGACGTCTAGTAATAATGTTAATAACTTGAAAAAGAATGGGATTTATTAAACTTCTATGGATTACAAAAATAAATTTACCATTTTTGAGAATAAAGGCGAAATCAATCATTTGGATCATTCTATTGTCATACAAAAAAACAAAGATTTATTAGAAGAAGAAGAAAATCTAATAAAATTAGTAAGTGAGCACCTCATTCAATCTATTCAATATTTGCAAAAGAGATAAAACTAATAGCAATCAGCATTCCTCGAAAGTAATTATTTCATATTTCATTTTTCATCTTTTTGCATTTGGATAGGCATGACGAAGTTGTCATGTCGATAAAAGAGCTTAAGTCTGTATATACATAATAATAAAATATATAATTTGAGACATTTTACTAGTTATTTATTTATTTATTTAATTTCTTCCTCGTTTAATGCACTCAAATATTTAAGCTAGAATATGGTTACAATTTATAATTGATTAATGAAAGAAAGCGAATGTATTCAATTAACACTTAAAATTAAATATAATATTATAGTTTACCAGAATCTATTTATTATTTATTTATTTAATAATTACGATTTTGAATTTACTTTTTTATATTAAATTAATCTACTAAATTAAAAGCTGAAGGAGAAGATGTTCCTGATGAAAACATAGCTATTCATACTATTAAAAGTGATATAATTGGACCAAATCTTTTAAGTCAGAAGAATGAAACAACTGACATGGAAAAAGTTAAATACTTGGAATAAAATTTTACACAACTTGTATGGCTGTAACAGTGTAGGAAAGAGAATGAAAGGAAAAAGTAAAATAGCTAATAAAAAGACTCTTTAGATGATTCTGACTCTGATACAGATTTAGAAACTCCATAAATCTTCTAGAAAGTAATTTATAAGAAGGGTTCGAGCTCAGAAACCCCCATTTTAGCAAGGAATCTGGGAAAGAGAAAATAATCTAATCTTGAAGAATCAAAAACTACTTCTTAAATGATAAATAGCTTCAGTGATGATTACAGCTCAGATAGCCTAGAAGAAAACGAAAACTCCTAAGAGATGAACATACAAAAATAGCAATCAGAAGGAAGTAATTAAATGTAAAAAAACAGAAAATTAAAATAAAATTAAGAGGACCAATTGTATAAGGATATTGAAACTATGAAGTAACATATGCATGCAAACGGTCTTATTAACTCGATTGAACTCCAAAAGGACCAAGTCTTATAATCCCAGCGCTTAACAGAATCATAACAATTCAACCGCAGTCAGAAAAAATTCTTGACAACCTCAAATGTTTAAATAAACGCCAATTAACAAGATTAAGAGAGTAGTTACTCATAAAATATATCTAGGAGTATCAAAAAATAATACACTGCAGTTAAGCCAACTTCAGCATAGAGTAAATTAGGTATCCATTCAGAAAATAACCAGTAAATCAAATAAAGCTAAGAATTATCTCCTCCTTTTGATTTACTGTAACCTGTAGAAAGAAATTCTTTTTTAATACCTCCTCAGATGATCGATAATAATATTCTAAGTGGTTCCACGATGGATGAAACTTATGACTTGTAATAAAATATTCAATAAATGAAGTAATTAAATCCTTTTGAAGACAAATAAATGAACCAAAAATTTAACAATCTAATGTAAAACAGCATTATGATTAATTAAAAGAAAAAAAGTATTCTTTCAACTCAATCTCATAACCAAAATCATTTCAGCGGTAAAAAGAATGACCAACACTGTTATGGGGTACGGTTTGATTAGAATGTAGAATTTTTTGATAGTAATTTAGATCTTCTTAAAAAGCACCATGACTAATCAATGAATTAATCTCTTATTCCTGAGAGTAAAGGTGGCCCTTCGCTACCTCATCCTTCAGGTATGAGATCATAGTCTTAAAATAACAAAGTTCAATAAAATTCTCATAATATGTAATTAACTCCTTCAATCATCGAACAAAGATCTTCTGAAATAAAAAATCAACATATAATTCAAGAAGGCTGGCTTCTCAAAAAGAGCACAAATAAAATGCTTAACACTTATCAAGTAATCAACATAAATTTTTTCCTGATTAAATAAAGATATAAATTGAATGTAATAGATAGCTCTAATTTATTGGGCTGTCTTGTATATTACATTTAAATAAATAAAAAAATTATTAAATGCTCAATCAAATTAACTCCTTTTTTACATAAAACAGAAAAGATATTTCATCTTAACTAGTGAAAAACTATTCTACTCTAAAGATCCCACATTCAAAAAGATTAAAGGATGCATCAATATCAAATATCTCACTTGCTTTGTCTCTCTAGTAATTATAGTTATTTTATTACATATATTATTAATAGATTATTTTAATATTTTACGCTGTATGCTTTTCACCTTGATTAAAATTAATCTATTTCTTTTTTTAACTAATAAATAAAGAATAAGACAAACCCCAAAAAACTTCATTTGAAGATTACTGAAATGAAAAAATTGCTTAAATTAAAAGAAATAGTTCCTGGAGACATCTCTAAGTGGTAGAAAAACCTCTAACAAGTTATATCTTACTATTACAATTAAGAAAAAGTTATGATGGCTTAAGACCTTTAAACTAAAAACAATTACAAAGTAATTACTTGAATTTTTAATCTGTTTATAAAATCTATTACATTTTTTTTGATTCATTAAATAATTAAATTTACATTTAATTTCAGAGAGATGTGATTACAGAATCGGATTTAGAAACAATAGCTGAAACTGGCGACATTATCATATTCCAGTATTATTCTTATTCTATTTTTATTTAATTCATTTCTTTTCCAAATTAGCAGTGATTCAGAAAAATCTAAAAATTTATCAATTTGTAATCAACTTGAAATGGGAATGCTTATAAAATTCAACAATAACGATCTCAGAGTTTTTTATGTTGATAAAAATAACTCAATTAACTTATGCCATTGGGAAAGATTTATCTTAGAAAATGATATTTACAATTCGTAAGAATTAATTAATTTAAAAAATAATCAATTGATGAGTTTTTTTTGAATATTAATTTATAGCTTGATTTTTAGAAAACTCTAAATGAGTGAAAGAAACCAAATCCTTCCTTACATCTATGAGTCAGTTAGATAACATTTAAATGACAACTACAAGAAAAAACTCAAAGACACGCTAAGTGATAGCTAAGAAGATTCTAAGCTATTGCCATCAATTCAAAGAAATAGCTAGCTTATAGCCTCCATTTACTAAAAAGCAAATTTAATTAAACATCAAAAGAATATCAATAAATATACAACAGGTAAATCAATAAATATATAAACTTTATAAATACTATTTTTATTAAAAAATAATTTTCATTTTGCATCAACCAAATTCTATAATTTAAATAGATTCATTCTGCTAAAAGAAAAGACTTAAACTACTCAACGATGCAAAGCTTAGCAACGAAATTACAGTCGTGCTAAAAAGACATATCTTTTTTGCTAGCGACAACTCTGATTTAGAATGAAAAAAAAATTCAAATAATAATCAAATTATCTTATTAATTAACTAACTAACTAACTCAACTAATAATCTTAATAAATTTTCTTTTCAAAAACAATTAAACCTACTAACCAAAAAAAAATTTAAGTAAAACAATGCTCCTGAATCTAATTAATTTGTTTATAAACAACATCAACTAACCATTCTAATTTTAAAACTAAAAGTATTCTTATTTGTAATTCAAATCAATTCCAATTCAAACAAAATCCTGATTATAAAATAAAAGCAAAAACTTACTAATTAATTATTTCAAGTCAACCTCTAACTTAAATCTTACTAACATAAACTTTAAATCTATGACTTATAAGTAAATATTAATTCATTTAATTATATAAATTTAAAGACATTCATGCATAGATGTATACTACACTACCAAAACTAAAACAATCTTCTTCATAATTGGCTCTTTAATAAATTTAAAATGTTTTAATCAGCAAATAACTAAAAAATGAATAAATATTTTACTCAAAAAAAAATAATAATAATCAAAAATAAATGATAAAATAATACTAACTAACAAATAAAAAATCAAAAAATTTGAATCTTTATTTAGTTTAAATTTCATAACTAATAAATAATTAATGGAAAAAATATATCAATATTAATAATCTAATTTTATATAAGTAAAAACAAATTTATAAATTAGTAATTTATATTTTTTAACCAAAAAGTAAATTTATAGGCAATTCTCATATCTATTTATGATTATATTATTTAAATTTAATTGTTTATGTAGATTTTAAACTTTTTCAAAAAAATAATTTAAAATATTTAATAAATATTTGGAATAGTTTTTTGAAAACTTTTAGAATAAAAAAATTTTTTTTAATTTATTTTATGATTTTAATTTATAACATTTCCTATTCAAAGTACTCTTGAAGAAAGAAAATGATAAAAATTGATTATAAAATAAATTAAAATAACTTTGAATATTTATTTAGTTTAAATTTTATAATTAATAAAAACAATTATATCAATCTTTATAATCTAATTTTTTTATAAAATTAAATACAAAGTTATAAATTACATATTTATATTTTTTAATCGAAAAATAAAAGGTAATTCAGATGTAGGTAGATATATGATTACATAGCTTTAAATTTGATTGTTTATGCAGATTTGAAACTTTGTTAAATTAATAATTAAAAATATATTTTATAAATATTAATTAGTTTTTTAAGAATTTGTTAATAAAATTGATTTTAAAAGGTTGTAAATAAAATTATACAAAATAAATACTTTGAAAATATCTGTAGTATTTAAAATATTATTCTTAATATTTCATACTTATTATTTTTAAACAGATTCTTGAAAAGAATAATCAAAACCTATTTAAAAATATTTTTTTAGACAACTATAGTGAGATTTTCATTTATCATAGTGATTTTATTTGTTAAATTAGCTTTCAAAATATAGAATTATTTTATTATCTCTTTTAATAAAGAATTTTAAATGATGTAAAATTATATTTTAATTTACTAAAATATAATTTGATAAAATACAATAAAATTTTAATCAATATCCAATTTTATATGATACTAATCTTTTTATTTTGAATAGATTTTTTTTATTTTTAATACTTAATAATTGAATCGTGATTAAATTAGTTAGTTTTCTGAGGTATTTATACTCATTTTAATTATAATTATTAACAATTATTTTTAAATGCTAAATATTGCACAACATATTAATATCTAATTCTTAAAATTATATATCTTGGAGAAGATCATAATATGTAAATTGTTTGATTTAATTATTATTTTTTAATAAAGACGCTATTTTTGAGAATTCTATTTAATTTACTTGATGGATTTTAATATACAATTCACGTATATTGCTTAATTAAGGCAGTGCCTATTCAAGAAACCGTAAATAATAGTTATTATTTTGTATTATATTAAAATAAAGTGACTATAAATTTTGTATAAAGGGTATTTACACATTTATAAATGTATCGAAAGCATTTTATTCAGTATTATCTATGAATAAATTTAACTTTCTAAGGTTATAGGCTTGTTTTAAATTGCCAATAATATTGATTATTTCTATGGAGGTCTCAAGTTATTCACATTCTTAAATTTAAAGACAAATAGTTTTTTCTTGATCAACTACTGAGTTATTAATTAGAATTTTTAACTTATTCAAATACTTCATATTAGTTATTAATTGTAAAATATTGTTAGCATTTACTTTATTTTTAAAATTTACTTAAAGTTTAAATTTTTGAATGCCTTCATTACTATTTACTCTTTTCAAAATTTTTTCAATACTCTTTTAGCTAATTTTTTCAAATTTAATACTGAGATTCTGTATACTTTCTGTAATACATTCTTTTAATTAGTTTGTCTCTTATTCATTTAAGCTTTAAAACTAAGAAAGTGTAATTTTTAGCTTTCTAAGATTGTTCTAATTTTTAATGCCTCTTTAAAGTAAGTTTAGGAATTTAGTCAAATTTTATTTATAACTAGTATCATAGATTTCAATATTTTAAATAGTATTTATCTATTTTATTTATCCTATTAATTGCAAAAAACCGTCTTGAATTTTATTTGTAATATTTAAAATTATTTATGATTTGTCTTATAAATCTTCAAATTTAGATATCAGAGAATAATTATTTTTATCTAAAATATTGTTAGTTCTCTACCTTCCCATTTATAATAGCTTTACTTTTCTTTTTTTTTCAAATTACTTTTTGTCAAAAGGAAGAATTATATTTATTTATTTATTTTTAAAAACAATATTTTTGTTTGATTTAAATCAAATTTTAGAATCCCCAATCAAATTAGACATTTTGATTCTTAAATTAAATTATTTCAATAAATTAAGCATTCAAAATATTAAAAGGGCTCTTATTTATAATGAATCCCCATTTTAGATTTTATATAAAATAGTTAAATTCCTTTTAATTAATTTTCAAAGCTTTTAAAAAAAATAAAAAACAATTTTAAAAGCTTTTTAATGTATCTATTTAATTATATCCAATATAAATGTGAAGACACTAATATCAAAAAATTTTCAATTTCAATTTTTTTAAATCAAAAAATGTTTATTTCTTTATTAATTTTTAAAATGATTTAACATATTCAAAAATTTTTAATTTTTAAAAAAAATAATTTATTCACAACTTATTTAATTTAAATCTTTTAAGAAAATTTTTTAATTTAAATATGCAATATTACCTATAAACTCGTAAGTTTTTTTTAAAAAAATTCATTGTATTTTAGAATAATCAAAAACTATTAAATTATTTGTGATAGTGAAGTAAATAAAATATTTAAGATAAATCATATTTTTAAACTTACTAGGTATTGGTATGAGATATTAAGATATATCTATAAGTATATTCAAAGATAATTATGAAAATGAATTCAAAGATATTTAAATATTAAGTCATAGATTTATCAAAGATGTAATTTATTAAAATTTTTTTAAATAATTACCCAATCTAAAGTATTTATAAAATTTGACTTTAATTTTAAATTTGTTGGTTTTAGTACTAACATTTTTTTAGCTAGCTATCAGAAAAAAATCAAAAAATCACTAAATTATTCAAATAAATATTTAATGATAAAATTAAAACTATAAAAAATACTTCTTGTTTTTAAGTTAATTAAGAATAAAAAATAATAGTATTTTTGGCAACTCATTACAAAAATACTTGAAATTACAAAATTAAAGTAGTTAAGTATGATGGATAAAATTTAAATCGAAAGTGAAATCCATTATTACATTTAAAAAGAACTATGTTATTTGTTTAAAAAAAAATAGTTAAGATCTTTAAGAATGAATATTATAATTTGTTTTTGTTGTTTTGTATGGTTATTAAATAAATTAATGTATTATTAACTTAATTTTTTTTTTTCATATTTTAGATTTCTAAATTTTTTGATAATTTAGTTATAAGTTTCTTCCAAGTAAGTCATCATCAAATTAAAGAAGCAAAAAAAAAATTATAAAGCAAAAAGTCCAGTAAATGCAATCTTTGTAATAGGACTCTATTAGTAAAAGAAGTTCCTTATAATTAGTTGATGAGAAAATAGATGAAAATAGAAATAATTATGATCTTTAGGAGGCTATGGTTGAATATTTTAATGCGGATGCTGCAAGCTCAAAGTATTACTTTTAGTTTATTATAAAATTATGATTAACTAACTCTATTAATGCAATTCAAATAAATAAATTCATCAAAAATTAAAAATGAGATAATTTTCCATAATTAATATCATTTAAATTAACATATTATATATTTTATTTAGTAAGGACAGACAATCTTTAGAAGATTTCTTGGACCTACCTATAATAAATTCCTAACAAGGAAGATTTCACTAAAGGAAAGGAAGAATTACTTCCAAAAAGAAGTCAATCAACATTTAATAGGAAAACAAAATAAACAATTATCAAGCCGAATAGATAAAGAAATAGTCAGTAGAGATATAAATTAAGGATTTAAAAAAGCAGTAAAAAAGGGAGAGATAAATATTCAATGCTGTTTATGAGAATTTCGTTCATAAAGAGAATTAACAGCTCTAAGATCTACCTCTTAGTTAAATAGATTAAAATTTTGTTCAATTGAAACAGCAAGATAATCATAAAATTTAAGAAACTATTAGTGCTGCTTCTTCACATTTTATAGAGAGTTCAATAGATGATCCTTATAAATAAAAATAGCAGAACAATTATGTAAACGATAACAATTAAATAGAGTAAAAATAATATGAAAAAGTTGAAGATCTAAGAAACTTAAAACTGGATAATATTTAACATGAAGCTCCTCTACTTACAAAAAAGAAAAATTTACCTCCTAAGAGTGCTAAATCTGTAAAAAATATGGTCTAAGATAATGATTAAGCTATAAAATAAAATATGGATAACTAGTATAATTACTCCTATCAATACACTTTAAACAAAGTATCTTAAATTTACAATATTCCTATTAGCACAGTAAACAATAATCAAGGACTACAAAAGAATAAAAAGAAGAATTAACTACTAATTAAAATGGCTCCTGCAGATATTAATTCTCGTCCAAATAGTAGTGGAAATATCAGTACACTAAATATCTCTGAGATATAAGTCAAGAATAATAAAAACATAAACAATTTATCTTAGAAATCTCCTGTATATTAACAAAAAACACAAGAAACACTCAAGATAGTTAGAAAAGTACCAGGCACTTCTAGCTCAAATAATATTTAAACTAATGGAAAGAAAAATGTTTTGCATAGCTTCTTCTCAAAAAATTAAATAAATGCTTAAAAATTGGGGAATGATGCATAAAATAATTATATTAATGCTAATAAACAACCTAATTCTCATGGTTCTTTAATAAAACTTCTATAAAAAGATTAATATACAACAAATTATTTGTCAATAGATTCTCCAACGAAATAACACTAGCAATAATTATTTGTAAGCGATTAATTTTAATTTAGATAATTTACATTATTTTTAATCGAATTTCATGCTTAAAAAGCAAATTATTTATCTATTTTATCCATCCTTAAATTATTTTTCTTCTTTTTCAGCTCTTATTTTAACCAATAAAAATATAGTCTTCTAGAGTAAAGTAAAACACGAACTAAAAAAATATTTTAACCACGCTTAATAAGGGTGATCTGAAAATAAATCCTAACGATTAAGAATTCAGTAAGAAGGCGAATAATTTATAAGATCATTAAAAATATAATAGCGCTTAGACTAATGATATCATTTTTTCAAATATTCAGCCAAACAATGATGATATTCCTAAAATAAAATTTACCTCCAAAAATAATTTTGATGAAACAATAAATCAGGAAGGAGATATCTAGGAAATTGAGGACATAGAAAGCATTCCTACAAGCATTACAAATGCATAATTAATTGCTAGTAATAAGAGCAATAACGCCAATAGCAATAACAATAATTAAAATATTTTTTCAAAGAAGAAGGAGGATGATAAATCTTCACTCAATAAAGTTTATCAATTTTATGGGACAATAAGAGAAGATGAAAATGAGGATTTAGATTAAACGCCTATGCACGGAAACAATATATTTGCGAAAATTAATAAAAAAAAGAGAGAGGAGTTAGACAAATAAATAGAAGAAGAAATATTTGAAGAGTCCCAACAAATTTAAAATCTTAATTTAGATATCGAGAGTAGTAGTTAAGCAATTACACCATTAAATTCCTCTACCCTAAACAATTCAAACCAAATAAAAAATTAGTAAAATATTTTTATTAGACCAGTTAAATCTAAATTTTAGAGATTGAGCCCAGTTACAAGTCCAAAAAGAAGCAAAAGAGGCAAAAGTGTTAATTCAGATAACAACACCGACTAGAGCTTCAGTGCATAAAATGGTGTCTTTGAAGAATCAATGAGTATGGACAGTAGTATGAGTTCAGAGTTTTAATTTTAGGGAGGGATTGTTAATTGCTTACAGCATAACCCTCAAAAAGACTAAACTCCTATGCGCTTATCTTAAAATATCTTAGATGATCTAGAAGTAAATTATTTATTATATTTAAAAATAAAATAAATTAAAATTAGAAAATCATTCTAAATTAAGTTAAAATAAATTTTATAAAGTTAATAGAAGAAAATAATACTGAAACTGAAGATATTAAAAAGTCCTCTCTTACTAAAGATAATTTATAGAAACTAATATTACATCAGCAACTAACTGATTCTTAGACAAATAAAATGCAAAATTAATAGCAAAAAGAAGAAAATTAACATGATAAATAGTATGATAAAATGAATTAATCAGAAAAGATAGCTGAAATTAATAAAATTCAAAAGGACAAAGAAATAGAAAAAAAGAAATTTGAAGAGGAAGAAAAGTAAAAGTTATTTTTATAGCAGATGGAGCTAGAGAGATAAAGGTAAATGCACAAAGAATGTTATCAAAAGCTGCAAAAAGAAAAATAACTTCTAATTATGGATAAGATAGATCACGAAAAGCTAAGGGTGTAAATATAAAACACTCATCACTACAAAAACAAAGAAGAGGAGCAATAATACTATAAATATCATCAATATTAGCTCACTAGATTGAAACAAATAGAAAATTAAATTGATATAAAGCAAAGGAACATTTATGATTTAGATGCTTAGCTCAGTTACATCGAGTTAACAGAAAATAACATTTTTAAAGAAATTTAATTTATCTGTAGTGTTATAGGTTATGATATTAACAGACTGAATCTCCCTAGTTAAATTAAAAGCTACATTAATCTTGATGATGGAGGATCCACTCCTAAAACGCCTCAAGTCTTTTAGAAAAAACCATCCTTTATCAAACAATCTGATAAGAATACTAACTCTGAGAGAATAGTTTCGCCAAAATAAAAATTTATAGTCAACAATAATAGCTAGCCTGATTAAAGCACGATTGCTCTACCTATTTCTATTTAGCATAAATCAAAGAGTTCATCTGACATACTAAAAGAAGGTTGGCTCTATAAAAAAAGTCCTTCAATATTTAAGGGATGGAAGGTAAAGATATATTTTTATTTTAGAAATTTAACTAATTAATTAACATTTTTTACACAGATGAGATATTTCGTACTTACCACAAGTAAAATATGCTATTACAAAGAAGCTTAAAAGAAGAGAATAAGAGGTTGCATTAACTTTAAAATAGCCGATGCTTAAATTAAAGTAAATGTTATAAAAATATAAAATAACTCTTTTTGATAATAAAAAATTTTATTAATTTTAATTATTTAATTTAATATTAAAGAAGCAATTTTATTTTTATTAAATAAAAAATTAAAAAAAATCATTACAAAATAGTTAAAAAAAGGAATAAAAAATTATATTATCAATTTATTTTTTGTTTAAATTGAAAAAAATTTTTTATTGAGTTAGTAAAATGATTCATTAAAAAAAATAATTAACTTAGAAAATTACGAAAAATAGGAATTTTATAATAAGGTTATTTAATAACTTAAACAAAACTCTTTAAAAATTTTACTTAGGATATTGATGGAGATAGATTCAGTATAGAAATTGATGGATACAAAAGAAAATTCGAACTAAAGTCAAACTCAAAAGTGTCTTCTCAAGAATGGGTTAATTTGATAAATCTAGTAATAGAAGAAAACAGTGAGATTAAAAAACCAATTATATAAACTATAAAAATGGGTCATTATTTTAAAAATGATCTAATGACAGAAAATGAATTCTTAGAGTACATTGAATCAGGAGATATTTTGCTATTTGAGTAAATTTTTATTTTAAAAGCTAAACTAATAAATAAATAAACAAATAAAAATATTTAAAAGAACAAACAACATAGCAGCTAAGTTTTAGAGAAAAATTACAGGAAGCAAATATGGTATTTATTATTTTTTAATTGATATCAAAAACATATTTTATTTTAATTAAAGATCATGTTGCTTTATGTGTTAAAATGTAAGATGAAATAAGAATTTTTGATTCTACTAGTGATGATGGTGTTTCTTTGACAGAGTGGAAAGAGTATATATTCATAAATGATTTATATGAAAAGTAAATTATATTTTATTTAAAATAAAAAATTAATTTTAAAATGAAAATTAAAGAGTAACAGTAAGAAAGCTATAGAATGTTGATAGGTAGTATATAGAAGAGAATCTTTATACCTTTATATTAGTAAATTTAATCATGTTCGCAATTGGTTTATTAATCTCTGTCTTATGTTATTATTAAAGGAAAATATTGGAAAATCGTATTCTTTTAACTTTAAAAAGCTGATTAGCTACTGCCCAAAAAGCAATAGAGATGCTTTAGGTAGAGAAAAAGATCCTTAAGAATACTTTTGTTCAGAATTGGTAGCTAAATTTTTGAAAAATGTAGACCTTCTTCCTCAAGACAAAGCAGCTAGCTCCTACTGGCCAAGTAAATAAACTTTAATTTAACTTTTTTAACTTATTTTATTTAAAATAAAAGTTTCATTCTCACAATAGAAAAATTTATAACTGCTCTTAGGAGCTTATTTGGGTGATGAAGTAACGATAGTATTAGATAAGCACAGAAACAAAATGAAAGAAAAGAAAAAAGAAATTAGAAGTGTTTCAAGTATGGGAAAAAATAATTGAACAAAAAAGGCATAAACATTTAGAAAAAATTTTTAGATTTGTAAATAAATAAATTTGATCAGAGACTTAATAAATAAACAAATAAATAATAATACCAATTTATATTAAAATTACAATAATAAATTTTAAAAATTCTCTATTCTTATTCTCTATATTTTTAATTTTGTCCTCAAACTTATATATTAAATTTTTCAAAAGTATTTAATTTAATAAATAAGTCTTGATTGAATCAATAATTTACTTATAAAAACTTAAAGTAGTACTTTTTTATAAAAATAATTGTTGTGCTTTTCTTTTTTTTATTTTCTTTAAAATGAATTTTAACTATATTAAATTTTTCTTGACGGTTTTTGTTATTTGTTAATAAAAAATTATTTTATTTGCTGCTTGTAAAATATAATTATAAATTATATGAATTATAATTCTATATCCTATAATTGATTTTAATATTCATTTGATATATAATTAGTAAATAATTCATTTGAAGATAGATACTATCAAAGATTTATATCAAAAAGACGCTGCGTTTATATAAAATTAAATACCAGATAGAATCAGTAGAATATACCATTTACTATAAATATAATTTATAAAATGAAAATTGAAGCTGAGTCAATTTTAAATTTAAAAAGAGATGGAGCTACCTCCACTTTACTCATTTTGGATGAAGAAATATACATTCTCCTTGACTGTGGTTTGAATTCTAATATGGATTTTACCGCTTATTGGCAAAATATTGAAAAATTGAAAAAAGTTGATATGATATTACTATCGCACGTTGGAGCTGAGTATGTAGGAGCTCTTCCATTCTTGTTAAATAATAAATAAATTATGAGTTAGGGTAAAAATATCAGGATTTACTCTACCACCCCTGTTATGAAATTGGGAATGTTTAACTCTTACAATTAATATTTAAATACAATGATGCTTGCTAGTGAAGAAGAAACTCTAGTAACTGAAAAGTCATTTTAAAAATTCTATATTGCTTATGACAGGTGCAAAGTGATTTAGTTTTTTTAAAAAAAAGTCGTTCACATTAAAGATAAGGATATTATAATCAGTCCCAACTGTATTGGTAATACTTTAGGTGCTTGTGCTTGGATAATTAAAGATAACTTAATAAATATAATGTACATGATTTAGTTTAATCATATTAGTGATGAGCACTTAGATGGAATTAATATCAAAACTTTTGTAAAGAAAAGAATAGATGTGCTTATTACAGAATAGACTTTGTTAAATGGTCCTATTTCTAGTGATTTTCCTTCAACTACTCCTCTTTATCTAACAAATAAAAAAAGCAACAACTCCCTAAAAGATACTCTGAAATAGGCTATTCAAAAGACTGTAGAACAATTTGCAAGCCTTGTAATCGTATCATATCCAAACGAAAGAGTGATTGAAATTATTATGATTTTGTGGTAGATATGGAATGAATCTAAGTAAATACTTCGTTTTATTTTTCACACAAAAAACATTGTTAAATATAATTAAATAAATTTATTCATTTTAGAGATGCATAAAATATAAAAAATGATATTAAAATTAAGCAAGCATTTATATTTATTTTTTAATAAATATAAAAATTATGACTATTTTAGCAATGTATTTGGTCATTCTAATATTATTAGCGTTTTTGTTTTTCTCATAAGTTATTTTAAAATAGAAGATGATTAATAAAATAACAATAAAGATTAGTCTTAGAAATAATATAATGATATATTTTTAATAAACATTAAATCACGATTTTGATATTTAATATTTTTTTAATTACAAATAGAAGAAAGAGAAAAGATTTTATTTGAAAAATATTATTTATTCAAAAATAGTAATGTGAAAGAAAAAAATTTTTCATATAAATATATAAATACAAAGAATTGAGACTATTATTTATTTTAAAAATGTTATCATAAAAATATATTTACTATAAAATTTTATTACAATTATAAAATTATTTATCAAAATAAATATTTACATTTATAAATATAGAAAAATTTTTAAAATCCCTCAATAAGAAGACTAGTATGCTAAAATAGAGTTCTACCATAATTATAAAAAGTATTTATAAGATTTAGTTAATGACTAAATTAAATGCATGAAGAAGGAAACAGCAGATATATTGATAAACAGCAATCCCTTATAACCAGAAAGCAATTTTATCAATTTGGAAAACATTTTTACTCCTTAATAGCCAGGCTAGCCTTTTAGGGGACCTAAAATTATTGTTACTACACAGTGTTGTCTTTATTATCCTTAGATGCTTAATTACATCAAAAGTATGGCAAGTAGTGATAAAAACACACTTTTATTTATAGGTAAAACACATATTATAATATTTTAATTTAAGGTTGATAAAAACATCAAAAATTTAAAGGAAAAAAGTCAAACTCTAATAGATACAAATGGCTGAAGTAAGGTCTTACTGGTTTGATAAAAGAAGATTAATTATTGCTTAGTGAATTGAGCAAAACTGTGATTAAACAGTTTTTATTTGAAGAAGAAGAGTAAAACTAACCTTAATTGAACTATCAACAATCAGGAATGCCTATTGAAGATAACTTCGATAATGAAACTGTAGCCACAGCCTAGGATAACCATATAGAAGATTTGGATGATAAAACAAATATAGGAAAAGACTTATTTGATAATGAAGAAGAAGAGCAGGAATAGCTATTTGAATATAAGCAAAAGGACTACTACAGATTTTTGTATAAAACAACAAAATATAAAAAAGGAGATTATGGTGAAGAGTTGACAGAAGAAGAATTAGAATTACTAAAAACTATAACTAATAAAAAGAAAAAAAAGGACATGCTTGCAAACAGAACATATATTACACCTGAATAAATAGCAACACAAGTATTTGATCTTGTTGAAAACACACTAATATAAAATTACAAATTAATCCCTTTCATGTTCAATTCTTGTATGAATATCTAAGAATTCAATATCGATAGCGTTTCTGATGATAGATCAATCTCTAATATCTTTACATTGCTTAATCCAAAAAGAATATTCTATGTAAATATTTTCTTATTTTTTTTGGTTATTACTATTAAAAAAACAAAGTATTTTTACAATTATCCAAAAAGGCTTATTTTTCACAATGAGAATTTTTTAAAGATTTGAAATTTTGAAAAGTTTAATTTCAATGCAATTTTCAAACTTTCAAAATAGATTTTATTTCATTCTTAGAATAATTTATGTATTGATAAGAGAGATAATCTCAAACTTAATTCAAAATAATTTATTTTTAGAAAATTAAATTAGTAGTTTTCATAATATTTTAATATTATTTTATCAATTAGATAAATTAAGGAATAAATTAAGTTTAAGAATTATTAAGAGAAGAAACGGATATTCATAATAAGAGTTTGGACATTTTTAACTTTTAGAGCAAGATAAAAATTAACAGCAAAGTGTAAGGTAGACGCTTTGTTGGAAAAATAACTATGAACTATAATGAAGGTAGTTAAAATAAAGTTAATTTAACATTAGAGCAGGAGATGAATAATTCAAATCCTAATAGGGAATACTATGGAGATTATCCTCTAGAAAAGCTGTTGGAATACTTACAAAAATCTGGCTATACTTTTACTGTAGCTTGGGGTGGTATTAATTATGAGGATAAAGTTATTATTAAAAAAGAAGACTAGAACTTCAGCGTGGAAGGTATAAGATGCAAGGAATACTATGAAATAAGGAAATTAGTATATGATTTTTTATAGAGCTTTTGAAAAAAATAATTTTTTGAAGAAAATATTTTAAGAAATGAGAAAATAATTGAATTTTTAAAAAGAGATATAAAAATAATTAATTTGTACATTTATTTACTTACTTACTTAATTAGTTAGTTAGTTAGTTATGCATATTTATTTATTTATTTACAAAAAGTTAAAAATAATTCAAATATAAATTCTTTAACTAGATTTTCATAAAAATTGTAATTTATTTATTTATTTATTTATTTTAATCTAAATTTCTATCTCTTTTTTAATTGATAAAAAGTTTCTTTAAATTCTTTTTTAGCAATCAAACAAGCAAGCAAGTTAAATAATTTAAATTTTATAAACATTTATTAAACACTTTAATTCTTCCGCTCAAATTATTAATTGGGTGCTATTTCTATTTATAAATTTATATATTTAGCCGGCTAAAATTCTATTTGATATCTACTATTCGGTCAATGATAAATATATAATTCAAGATTTATAATTTTTTGAGCCAAAAATAAATCATATTGTTAATAATCCATTCTCTAATTACTATACGCATACTTTTATAACATTTTTTATATCTTTTGTTTATTGCTAAAGAATACCTAGTCGAATTAAACTTTCTTCAAATATGATGAGATCTAGAAACTGGATTAAGAAATATTTAAGAATTTAAAAAGTTTTTTGAGATTTTTTTATTTAAAGGAATGAAATATTTTGTGTTTTTATAAGGCATAGTGTTTAATAGCTACTAAAACTGCCTCATTCTTACTAAATATATTCTTTTGGAAGGTATTTTATAGTGAAAACTTTCCCTTTTTTAATAATAGTGGAGCGTTCTCCCATTTTCATCCTCTTTGACTTATGGCGGAAGTACTTTGGTATTTATATTTGGTGGTTTTAGTATCCTTCTATGTGATGAATGGAGAAAGGCTAGTTTTAGGTATTTATATTTGGATCGGGAATTTCGAATGGCTTGAATAAATCTTTATTAGATGTTGCTGCAATATCTATTCTTATTTTCTTCTAGCTAGGGTCATTCTTAAGTCTTTCTGTGTCATATCCCAAAAAGGCAGGATTGACTTGGAAAGAACGCATGGTATCTAATTCAGTAATACGGTTTTCCTTCAGTTCGTCATCGTGAAGCCATAAATGAACCTTAACAGGCTTCTTTTATTCTTCATTTTGCAAATCCTGCATGCTCAATAAATTATTATTGTTGTTATTGTTGTTTAGGCCGCCAAAAGAGGAAATTGCATTCAAATTAGTAACACTTGATATTGCTCCATTTCCTTAACCATTTGGAAGAATGTTATTGCTGCTATAAATATTTTACTAAGTTCCTTCAACTCCATTATTTTCTCTATTTTTCTTTTAAAAGTTTCTAAGCTACTTTATACAGTTTTTAAGATCTTCGCTGAGGCGTTAATTCAAAGATAAGGGATTGTCTTTTTCAGTATTGAGCGGTTCTTTTGTTGTTAAACCTAAAAAGTCATGACTCATAATTTAGTTATAATATTTTATAAAATCTATATTATCACTCTTTTTTAAACCTATAACTATTTTTAATTATTTTTTATAGAGATTTTATTATATATATTTTTTATAATAAACTTCCTTTAATTATTTTTAGATTAAATCAAATCACAAACAATCATCATACCCTCTATCTATTCATTATTTTCGCCCTATTTCTTTGGTTCCAAATTTAATTAAAATATAAATTAAACATTCTCAAATGTCATCTTTATTTTTTCATTTTTCCACTAAAATTATTTTAAAGAATTAAATAGAAATAAAGAATTCAAATAAATTTTGTTAACAATAGGGATACAACTTTCAATTAATAATTTAAATTTAAAATAATTTTTCCAAATATATATATATATTTGTTTGAGATAAACTATAAAAAATTATCTATCAAAATGGAATTATTAATTACATTTTGCTGGCTATTTTCACTTAGGTTTAATTTTTTTTTAATGTATTTCTTAATAGATTAATGATTATAAATTTATCATAAATTAAGAAATCAATTGTAATGCTTTTATTGAGGGTCAATCGAAAAATTAAATTGAAAACATCTAAAGAATATTAATTAATTCAAAATAAAGAGAATCTTTTATGATGAAGAAAAATGACTTATTGAAGAAAAAAAAAATTTAAATCAGATTATTTTTATTTGTAATAATTCAAATCTATTAAATAGATAAAAATGCTATTAAAACCCTATCTCTTATGAATTTACAGAATTTTATTTGTCATATCTTGAAATCTTGATACATAACCTTAGAATAAAAATAAAGAAAATCAATTTTTTAAAATAAAAAATAAAAAACATTCAAATAACATTTTTTTTTTCTTATACTGTTATAAAAATTATTATTATTTCATACATATTTCGATATTTCTCAATCTATATTATCTCTCAATCTAATATTTATTAAATTCCGACCTATCTTTACAGAAAATAGATAGACACTTTAATAATTCTTCATAAAAAAAATTTTTGTTTTAGATATTACTCTGTTTTTTTTTTTAAATTTGTAAGATAGATAAATAAAAATTTTTCAAATAAAATATTGTTTCCACTTATTCAATTGTGCTTTTTTAAAACTATAGAATATTTTTGCTTTTTATAAAAATTTAAAAATTAAAAAAATGAGGATCATTTGAATGTAACTCTGCTAGTCTACCATTTATGCACAATAATATAAACTGATAGCAAAAGTGAATTCAATTAATTAAAAGTATTTATTATAAACTATTATTAACTAATTTTTGTGGATATATACTGACTCCAAATTATAATCCAAAAAAAAATTATAATTATTTAAAAAAATTAAAATTTGAGAATGTCAGAAAATAAAGATCTTGATGAAAATTTGTTAGATTCCAAACAATAGAAAAAGAAATCTGTATTCTACACTTTTGTGATAAAGTATCTATGTGGCTGCTTCAGTAATAATGGATAATCTAATGATGAATAAACTACAGAAACTGGTGGGTAATAAAATTAAACTGATACACCATACAAAAGTATTTTGGATCCAACTTCATAATTAAGTTTCGTTAATTAAGGTGAAGAACACAACTCAAGAAGAATTACTTCATGTACTGAAAGCTATGAAAGTTTATAACAATCACACAATAACAACTCTACTAAATCTATCATTCAAGATAAAGTTACTCAGGTATATAATTAGAATATTGTAACAAATAATGGATAAGAACACACTTAAATAGTTTTGAACAATAATAACCACAATCTAAATAATAATGAAAATAATAACTCTTCTAATAACAATACAAAAACTACAATAACAGCAACAACAACTTCATCAGTCACTTAAGTATATGAAAATAATTAAATCATAACAATGAATGAACAAACTATCATACAGCAAGGATAAGTAGATTCGTTTGTAAACTTGACTAATAACAATAACTAAAATAATACATTTTCTGTTAACAGTAATTAAACTAATACAACTGCATAATAATTAACTGAAGCATATGAAAATAATTTATTTACTATAATCCACGAATAATTAAATACATAATTATTAATAAAAGCTTGAAATGAGCAACAGATAAGTAAATAAGTAATTCTTATAATATAAAAAAATATATTTTCTGGTATTCTAATATTTATCTAAATAATGAAAATTATTGATTTTCATTTAATTACATAATAAGTTTTGTTTATAATTTAGATAAGAAAATTAAGGAATTGTAAAATTAAAGGAATATTAATTAATTTATTTGTTGCATGATTTGAAATAAATCTAAGTTAGAATATAAATTTTCAAAACAAATTATCAGAATAGAGAGAAAAAAGTGATAAATCAATTAAAAACTATTTAATGATTATATTTATTACAAAACTTACTAATTTATTTATTTATATATTACGATTAATTTATTCATAATTAAAACCAAAAACTAGTAGAAGTTGATAAAAAGATGTTTAATATTTTAATCAAAAAATGTTAAAATATTAATTTTAAATGTAGCAATTAAGAAGAAAAAGTACTAATTTTATGATTTTCAAACGTTTTAATGTACTTCCCTCACATTTAATATTACATAAATAAATATTTCAATAAAAAATAATTAAATAGTTGTATAAAATTGTATTTCTTGTTTAATAACAATTTTTAATAAACAATCTTATGTGTGTGTATCAGTATGAATTTTGTACTAACTAACTAATCAGTATGAAAAATTACATAATAATATAATTAAGAAATCAAATAATTAACTCCTAAAATAATGCCTTCTTCAAAAGAAAAACTAACCTATAAAATCTTAAAAAATAAACTAATAAGCTTAGTCATATTGATAATTATCTATTGATTTATATTTATATTAGTTGATCTTAATCATATAAAAATTGAATTCAAATTTTATACAATTTATAAAATACCGTTTTTTTTGGCTCTTCGACTTATTTTTTACATAAATAATAATTTTAAGATTTTATAATCTTTGTTTTCTTAGAATGAATGAATATACTTTATTAAGTTAACAATTTCAAAAATTAATTTCTGTTATATCTAACTTTACCATTTAAAATGTATATTGGGATAATTAGTAAGCAACTTATTGAATATTTTTTTATTATGTATTATTAAATATACTAATCTTATAAAGAAAAACACTAGATTTTTTTTTAATTATTTAAACACTTTATCTTAATTAAAAACGAACTTTTTCTCATAGTATTATTTTAATTTATATTAATCTTTCTTCAACCAGCATAATTAATTCATAAAAATATTTGTTTCTAATATATTTATAATTTATATTAAATGTAATTTAAATAAATTAGAATATTTTTTTTTAAAAACTGATTTACTTAAAAATTGAATTTATTCAAAGAATTAATCAGTATTCAAAATTTAATATTTATTTTTTACTTTTTTTTCACCTTTATTTAGTTAAGATTTCATCAACAAATTTAAAGGAAATAATAAATAAAGGTTATTTTCAAATTAATTTATCATATATCTTGTTCCTAAGTTTGAAAATAGCTTAACTCAATTTCAGCTTAATAAATATTCTTACTTTACAAAGTAGTTTTATTTTAAAGAACTATTATTTTATTTGTCATCATAATGTTAGGTTAAAACATTTTTTTAAAATATTTTAAATTAGATTTTTTAGAAGAAGTAGCTAACAAAATAAATAAATTATTTAATTATAATTACATTTTATATATAATATGAAAGTTATGTTCTTTTATTACATTAAAATTAGATCATTTTAAGTTTGATACTTTTAATATAAACTTAAATTTTCATTATTATTTCAATAAAAAGTAGTGTATGATGCAATCATCTTAAGATATACTTTTGATGCTAATTTCTTTTGCATTTTAATCATTTTGTTAATGCAAATCTTTAAGAGTTTTGAATTTTTTATATTCATCAACATATTATTTACCTAATAAAATTTTATATGCATGCAAATGATATTTTACTGAGTTAATAAAGAAGGTAATTAGCCTATACTCAGATTTACCTCTTTTAGAAGGCTAATTAGATTGGTTTATTTGCACCTGATTATAATATTCTTTTAGATTTATAGTAGGATCAAATGCCCTTTCAACAAATTTGCTCAAATCAGCTAGTTGTGTATTTTAAAACGACTAATATAATTCTTAAGAAAGCAATTCACCCTCATTTACAGGAGGTATATCATTTTACATATTAGTTTCTTATTTTTTTTCTTCTTCAAAGTTATTAAAACTTAGTTCTGCTGAAAATTAATTTTTCTACTCTTCCTACTGATCATCAAAGCTCTACCTCATTATACCTTCATCGCTTGATTATAGTCTTTAAAAATTATTAGCATAATTAGGAAGTTACTTGTTTTAATTATTTTTTTTGTTACTAAAAGGGTTTAAGTTATTGCAGAAAATTTCACATCTAGAAAATGAACAAAATCCCATTTTTTCTTATAATTATTAATACTTATGTTTTTTGAAGTTTTTTTTGATATAAATTTTTTTGCTTGAAAAAGAAATTTTGATAGATAAAAACTCAATTCATTTCTCCTATAAATGAGTAAATTACTTATTAATAATAATTTATGATTTCTATATCAAAAAATCTATCTATGATTTAAAATATCTATCAAACATGATTTTTAAATGAAGTTCTTTTACAAAAGCTGAAGACTACAAATTTTTCGTTTACAGATAAATTATACTTAAATCATAAACTAAATAACTAAATAAAATAATGAATGATTAAAAATTTTTTAATTGAAAATCTTTTTTACAAACAAACAAGCAAACAAATTTAAATACTTGCTATTTATTATTTAATTAATTTTCCATAAAATATAGATTATTTTTTCATTTAATTGAATTTTATAATAACTAAAAAGAAGTTTTTATTGTAATATTTTTGATTCTATTTAAATATTAACTTCATTAAAATATTTTTTCTTGACTAGAGATATTATTTATTTGTTAGTCAAAAAAATATTAGATTTAAATTCAACATTTTTTTATTAAAAAAATATAAAATAGTTTGATTTAATTTTTAAAGGTTCATTCATATTCATTTAAATTTTTCAAAAATACTTTGCATGGTGCTTCAGTATAATTTTTGTTAACATTATATACAAATATATTATTAGCAACTAAAATAATAATAATTATTATGAATTAAAACATTTCTTAAAATAATTTGATATATTTTCTAAATATTTTGAAATTTAGTAAAATTTATTGACTATTTTATAAAATAATAATACTACATTATATATTATGTAGAATGTATTACTAAACATACCTCAACCTAACATATCAAAAATTTTATCTTATTAATTTTAAGGCAATATAAGATAGATAAAAATTCTTAAAACTAATTCTTTAAGGAGTTTGATCTTATGGTGTAATTAATTGCTTCTAGATACTTTTAATAAATTTCTGAAGAGGTAAGAAATATCTGAGTAAAAATATTTATTAAATTTCCCAATTGATTTAGGAATCGAAATCTGATAAAAAAATTTCTTTTCTAAAATCTAAATAGCCATAATAAATATAAAATTTAGATTGTCTATCTCAAAAGCAATCTAATTTATCATAAAAAAATACTTAAATTTCATAATAAGATTAGTAAAAATTATAATCTTTTTTAATTAATTCAGAAATAATTGATCAGAAAAAAAAATTAGTCAATATTTATCATTCAAATTTTTTAAATGAAAAAAATTTTGATATAATAAATTTCAAAGAATAATAATTATTAATTTTTAAATAATTTATTTTTATAAAGTAAAGACTTATTTAGATTTTAGAAATAGAATGATTATCAAAAAATTATCATAAGTAATTTAAATATTAAACAAAATATTATTGGACATTTATTTAAAAATAGGTTGAATTACTAAAAAATTAGGATTTAGAGTGGCTTTTAATTGATCTTCGGTAACTTATTTTGCTAAGCTTTTTTTTAATTTTTAAAGAATTTATTGATAAAATTTAGTAAAGAACACTTAATAATAGAAGAATATCTAACAGAATTAAGTAAATATTTTGCTAAATAGCCACAAGCTTTATAGTCGTTAAAACTGTACTTTGGGTAGATATAATTAATCAAGTTTAAAAAATTATTTATTTAAATAATAATTAATTTATTAGTGAAATCGCTTAAGTTAATCAATTAATTGCATGTAAAATATCATAAGGAATAATAAATGCTAAAAATCTTAAAGAAATTATTGTTGATTTAAAGTATTAAGATTTTTTATTGACTATCAAGCATAAATATTTTTAAATTAAAGTGGAATTAGTGTTGGAGATGAGGCCATATTTAATCTTACCTTTGCTTTTTCATAATGCCGCTTTTTAACTAATTTATAATTAAATTTTAAGTAAAATCAATTTAAAATTTAAATATTTAAAATAAAATAATAACATTAACAATAAAAATGCTTTTTGATTCGATATTCTTAAATTTTAGCCATGCCTTGTTTAATGAAATATTTTTTTTAATTTTTTTCAATAAAACAAAAGAAACGCATAAATTGGATGGTATGGAAGCCAATAACTTGGAAAAGCTTTATCATAATGTTAAAATTTAACTAATTTAAACCTTTAATTGAAGTAGATTTAAAAAAAATATTTATAACATTAAGTGTAATTTATATTAAAGAAATAATAATCTTGATTCTAGCAGTATTTAAGAAATAAGTTAATCATTTGAGCTATGCAAAAATATTTAGTTGCTTAACTTATATTTACAGTGAGTTTATTCAAAAAATTTTTAGAAATAAAACAATTATTTAATTTAAAGAGCTAACAACTTTTAGTAAGAAGGAGCCTCAAATTTAGCTTAATCAATCTAAAAATGTCCTGGAATTAGATTTTTAACTCTTTTTATTCAGTAATCTTTAATAAATTTTTTATTAAATATTTCTTTTCTAACTTTGTTAATATTTAAAATGTTAATGATAAACAATTTTTAACTAAAAAGAATTAAATTATAAAGCATTAACTTCAAAATGATAAAATATTATAATATTTAATTAACCAAAGATCCAACTATATAAATGACGAAGGAGCATATAGAATAGGATAAGCTATTTCTTAATTAAAAAACTTAGAGCATATTTTGTTAAATATGAAGTAAATAAAAAAAGAACTTTTCACAAAATAACTTTATAAATAAATTAAAAAGATGGAGTAATATTGGGGATGTTGGAGTAACTAAAATATTCTAAGGATTATTAGAATGCAAAAAAATAGCTGATATAAATATTAATTTATTGTAATTGGATAAATTAATGCTTAAAATTTAATATTAATTTAAGTTCATAAAAAATAGATCTAATAGGATAACTAATAAAGGGTTAACTCAATTGGCAGAGTTAATCTCAAGCAGTTAACATTTAACAAATCTTAAAATAGATTTAAGGTTTCAAATTAAAGCATTAACTTAGGTTTAAATTTATAATTAATATAAATTAGATGGAATAATTTTGATGTTGAAGGTGAGTTTTTAATTTTCAAGGGAATATCGAAATCTAAAAGTTTAAAAAAAGTGTCTACATATTTGCTGTAATATAATAAATAGTTAATTAGATTTATTATATAATTAAAAATAAAAATTTTTAAGTTAAAAAAATAGTGAAGCTTACAATTTATAATAGTTAAATTTAGGAATTCTTAAATTTGAAACAATAGAAGAACTTCTAATTAGTATGAAGTAATAATTAATGCTTTTAAAATAATTTATTAATTAAATAGATTAAAATTAATATCAATAAAATATTTTTGTGTTGATTTAAATTTTACTCTATTTATACTTTTAGAGGTAAAGAGATAGAAAGCTTAGGAGTTAGCAAGATTACTCAAGGCTTATTATCATTTAAAAACTTAAAGAAACTAAAATTAAATTTAAAGTAAAATTATTTATAAAAAGATTATATTTCTAATAAAAACTATTATTAAAGTCAAGATGATATTGATGATTAATAATTGTAATCATCTTCAATAAACTTAGAGAAATTGTATTAGATAGATCAATTGTAGCTTAATTTATCGTAACTAAAATTAAACTAATTTTATTTTTTTTAAATTTTTCAAAATTTAATTAAGGTCAAACAAGATTGAAAATTTAGGAGTAGAAAGTCTGTTTAAAGCTTTTTAAAAACTTAGCCATTTAAATAAATTATGTATTGATTTAAGGTAAAAATTAAATATTTTTTACAATACATATTTAAAATATTTCTTTTTTGCATTTAGTTTCAATAAAATAACTTTATAAGGAGTTGACTGTATAAAAGGGATTTCTCAAATTCAGAATCTAACATTTTTAAAAATTAATTTGGAGTATTAAAAAATTTTTTAAATAAAATAAATTCAAAAATTTTTTTGAAAAAAGCAAAAACCAAATAAAATATGTTTTGTATCTAAATGAAGCAATAAAGAATTGTACTCGGTTGAAAACACTGATATTAAGTCTGAAGTAATCATAAATTTTAAAATACATAGATAAAAAATTAAAACCTAATTGTTATTTGAAGGCAAACTTAAATAAAAGATGAAGATGCTTTGAATATAAGTAAGGGATTAAACGATTTGAATAACTTGAATTACTATGAACTAAATCTTATGTAAATAAATATTTTTTAGTTTGATAAAATAATTTTAATGATATTTTACTTAACTGCTGCATACATTATTACTTAAATGCTGCATAAATTATTACTTTTGATGCATAAGTTTTTATTATCAATCAAATGACATATTGAATATGATTTTAATAATAAGGGATAATAGTAGGATTAACGACATGAACATAAAAAGGAAAATATACGAATAATGCATAAGATCAAAGAAATTAGTTTAATTTTAATTTCTTAAATGATTGTTTGATTATTGATAATTTTATAAATTAATAAATACTTAATTAGTATATTAAATATAATATGAATGTGTTTAATATATATGTTTATATCTGTCTATCTTTCTATATATCTATCTTTCTCTCTCTTTATCTATCTATTTATCCAGTTCTCTTTTTAGTGTGAGTATTTATTTATCCTATATCAATTTTCAAATCTTTCAATTCTTGAAGTTCTTCTTGAAACCACCAGCATTACCTCCCTTGTTGAATCCTCCTTTATTGAATCCACCCTTATTGAAACCACCTTTATTATTATTGTTGTTGAAGCCTCCCTTTTGGAAACCACCTCTACCACCAGGGCCTCCCTTTTGGATACCTCCAGGACCTCTTCTGGGACCACCGGCACCTTTGGGCTTGGGAAGGAATCTGTCAATAGGGAGGGTATCGTCCCAACCCATATAGAACTTATCACCAGGCTTGTAGGAATCAGCAGAAACACCTTCAACAAGCTTAATAGAATAGTAGAAACCATCAATAGGTCCAAGAATTTCGTCGACAGTTCCGACTTTAGTTTTATTTTCAAGGTAAATACCTCTGTTGAATTTGGGGACCTTCTTGACATCGGTTGCCTTTACTACGATTTAATCACCGCAAGTGTGGGAGAATACGCAAACGGGTTCAACTCTTTCAGGGGGACCCATGTCACGGTTATTATTTCCTCTGAAGTTACCACCTTTATTGAATCCGCCTCTGCCACCAGCGTTACCACCACCTTGTCTGAAGTCCTTTCTAGGACCAGCGTTATTAGCAGCTGATTTGAAATCTTTAGCCATCTCTACTTATTTGTTTATGATATTTATAATTAAATTTTGTTAATATTTTTGTTTGATTTGTTTTATCTTATATTTTATTAATCTTTTATTCTTTTGTTTTTGATATGTTCAGTCTATCTTTTGATAATTTATCTTTCTTCATTCCAATCTAATTTTGTAGCTATCAGCCAACCAGCTTGAGCTTATCATTTTCTTTATAAATTTAATGAAGAATCTGCATTATATAATTCAAGATCTCTTTCAATCTATTAAACACTTTATATTAAAATCTATGAAAAACCCTTTATTTATTTAGTAATTTGCATATAATTTTTAATCCTTATTCAAGTTATTTGATTATTTGTTTATTTTGATCCTTTTCAACTATTCTTTAGTTTGACCATCAAGCAATTAGTCTAACTATTAACAATTTCTTCTTTGAGCATGGATAGCATTTTTAGCTAATTTCTTTTTGGTTAATAATTTAAAATCATTTTTTCAACTTTTCTTTTATTTAACAATTATTATTTCATTATTTTATTTTCAATAAAAAAATTAATTTTCTTTAAATTTAATCAAATTTTAAAACTTATCAAAAATAAATTGGCAACTAAAATGTTTGAATATTTATTTTTATTTTGAAAGTTGGAATGGAATTTAGAAAGACACAAATGAATTTTTATTGGAAGAGAATAAAAATAAGTTAATTTTTTATGTTTTAATTTTTCATTATTTGTCATTTTTTTTTTTTGAATAAATAAATCCATATAAATTAACAGCTTTTTTTTCTTTTTATTTTTGAACTTTCTACCATTAAAACTAGATAGAACTCAGTTTAAAAATAAAAAGAAGATTTGAATGTTTGTTTTTTTTAAAAATTACTCAAATTTTTATTAATATTTATTAATGCTAATAATCAATTTAGCTTTTAATAAAATCAAGTAACTAAGATATTGCGGATTCACAAAATAAACATACAGTTAATTTTAATACTAATTTATAAAATAAAAGCACACCAGAAAGTTAAAAAAGATATATTTATTTAGCCTTCTCAATAAAGAATTAGGAGACAATCACTTTTGATTCAAAAAATATCGCGAATTTCATTTTTAATATATTAATTTTTATATTAACTATTTTCTTAAGAGCATGAGTTTGAATGATTAGGAATATATGAATGACTATCTGATTAATCATAAAACGTAAAACAACTCTAACTTAAATACTACAAAACTAACTGAAATTTCACAAATCATGAATTGTATAGACCAAAAGTAAAATTATCCTATTTTTTAAACACTAGAAAATCCTTCTCCATTACTTGCGAGCAATTATAAGGATAATAATGAGTAGTTATTGCAGTAAATAGAAGGTAATTAATTTGATAAAATTAAATATTAAAAAAAAATATTTTAAGTTAGCATTTAGATTTATTTGAGCAATTATTTCATTTTATTAAAAATAATTATTATTTCTAAGGTACTCCATATAACTTGATGAATTTGAATTTTCCTTAGAACAATAGCAATCTAAGCTCTTTGCCACACACTGAAATGAAAACTGATTAACATCCTTATTTTAGTAATATTTCACCTGTTTCCAGATTTTAGACAAAAATTAGTATTATGGGTAAATAGTGCCCAGTTACAGGATCTGCTAGATCATCTTAAATAACTCCAAGTAACAGCAGTAGTGTTTTATAATAGAATAATTTAACAAATCCTTTTACTCCATCTAACATATTACCAAACAAAAATCATCTATATACAGGACCTTAAACAAGTAGCTTTATTTAAAATGGCAATAATACAAATAATAGTAGTCACTCAAGTGTTAGCAATAGTAGATTAAATATAAATAGAAATAATATAGACAGCATTAAGGGTGATGAAAATTAGTATAGCCTCAGTAATAATATTAACTTTAATAATACTAATTTGATTAGCTAGCCTTTGAGCTTTAATAAATATTAGCTTAGCTAAAATAACAATAAATTATTCTTTAAAAATGAGCTAAGTCCTAATTAAAAACAGAATGCAAGCACAATAAAATTATTAGCAAAGATAAAAAATTAAGATGAGCTTAACTACTAGAGCGAGATGGTTTAAGTTGATTAGTATCTTTCTAAAGTCTATAACTAAAAGATGAATAGCAGCAGAGAAGAAGATCCTCCTAATTTTGGTGCTATTTTGGCAAAAAGAACTTCTCCTCCTTTAAAAGGAAAAAACATTCAAAATTCTAAATCAAGTGCTTTGAATTCTAATAATTCACAGAATCAGAGTGGAATTTTATAATTTACTACAATTTAATCTTAAAATAACCTATTAAACGCCAATAATAATTCTATTTCAGGTCTGGCAAATAATTAAAGTGCTGCATATACACAGATAAATAATTTTTAAAATAGTTCTTAGAAATATTTAATGAATAATTTAAATCATCAATCTGTCCTTAATTAAACAAGCGATAGCTTAAAGAACAAAAGTGCTTTTGGTGTTTTTGGCTTGAAGGACGAAAGAAGCATACAAGAAAGCAAAGCTTACTTGCAAGCAATGAGAGCTCTTCAAGAGAGAATCAAAGAGCTCGAGAAGTAGCTTTCTCTGAAGAGTGAAAATGAAATAAGATTGCATGTTGAGAGTTAATTTTAATAGAGTCTTGAAGAGAGTAGTGAGATTATAGAAAATTTAAATAATAAAAACATAATCCTTGAAGAATAGATAGGTCATTTATTAAATGAGATTTAGCAATATAAAAATGTAATAAATGAAAGAGAAAAGGAATTCTAGTAATAAAGAGAAGAGTGGCTAAAGGGTAACTCAGAAAGAAATGCTATAATTGAATCTCACATATAAAAATAATCTTAGCTTAGCACACAACTGTAGGAAGAAATAGAAAGAAATCATTAGCTTTAAATTGAAATAAACGAAACTTAATAAAAATGGTAGTTACTTCACCAAGAGCATTAATTGATAGAAGCAAAGAGAATCGAACAATTGCAAAGAGATTTTGATGATGAAAAAAGTTAACATAATGAACTGAAAGGTTTATGTGTTAAGAGTTCTGAGGAAATAGAAACTCTTCTTGCCTAGAACAAAGCTCTGGATCACAAGCTCTAAATAAGAGAAAAAGAATTTGATGAGTACAGAATATAATATAATTAAGGACACGTGGATTTGCTTAAAGATCAAATAAGAGAGTAAAAAGAATATCTTGATAAGATAGAAGATAAAATAAAATAGAATTATGAGTCTAAATTGTAATAATTAGAATCAGAACTAAACAATTAACGATAAGTAGAAAAGCAGCTTAGAAATGAGATAAAAGAAATGTAAAAAAATAAACTTTAAAAGTAAATAGATTAATTTAATTAAAGTATTAATTCACCTAGTTCGAATAATAAATTAATTAATAATTAAAGTGTCCTTTAAAATAACCAAAGACTAAACTAAAATAATGCTATTGCTAATGATGCTAATTCGATAACTAGTAATGAATATCAGCAAAACTAAATCTATTAATAATATAACCAAAATTTCAACTCAGTGTAAGAAAATAATTCGCATAGTGAACTAGAGAAATACTTAAATCCAAAATAAACGTTGACAAATACATATCCGAAGCAATAAGCTAATATAATTAATAATGAATTGTCAATTCCTTAAAATTAGCTTAATATTTAATAGTAGAACACTATTTAACAAAATATATAAAAAAATATGCAAAATTTTATTAAATTAAATAACTTTTAAAGCAATAATTAGCAAATGTAGCTGTATTAGCAACCTCTATAAAGCCAACATCAAAGAGCTATTTCAAATTAAGTAAATGAAATAGAAAACTTTTCTCTACAAGAAGAAAGCGATTTGCTTAATTTTGATTATGATGAACTGTAGACACAATCAAGGATTAATAGCAAAAATTCTCCTAATCTTTATTCAAAAATTTAAAATTAAATAATATCTCTAGACTCTCCTTTAAGGAAAAGGTCTAAAAATAATGAAGTTATTTCTTCATCTCTCCAAATAACAAAATAATTCTAAAATGGATAAAATGTGAATTAGTATTCTTTTATGTTACCTAACAGCTCTCATGAAAATGATGTAATTGGGTCTCCTTAAAATATGTAATAAATTGGTAGTATTTCACCTTTTTACAATCCTTATCATAATTAAAATTAATATCATTAGTAAAGTCCAGATTTTAAAAATTAAAACTCCATTTCAAACAACGTAAGTAGAAATTAATTAAGCAATAATTCTAAAGAATTTTAAAGGATTCAAGTTACAGATTAGCAGTAAATAGATAGCATTTAAAACAATTAAATGAGTTATCACAATATGAACAATAATAGTTAGTAATAGTTTTAATTATTATCTTAAAATTAAGATATGTATAATTTGAGATAGAATTAAAATGAAAGAATCAATTAAAAATACTAGTAAATGTAAGCTTCTAGTTACCTTTAATACAGTGATGCAATAAATAAAGAACTAGAATATAAAAAGTAAGCTTTAGCTCTTGCAAACAAAAGAAGTAAATCATAAAACTAGTCTTAGCATGCTTAGTAACAGAATCAAATTATTAAGTTGCATAAAAATAGTGCAGATAATCTAAATAATACTGCTGATGACGAATTTAATCAAGATTATCCATCAAATTAAATAGGATAAGAGCTAATTAGAGATATATTTGAAGCAGAAAGCGAATTGAAACTTCTTAATTAGAGATATGAAGTCCTTCTAACTGAATCTAGAGTAAATTAATTTTATATTCAGAAATATTTTATACATTTATTTTTTAATTTAGAATGAAGAAAATTCGAAGAAAAAAAGTGAGATCCGAAAAGAGCTTATTACCATAAATGAAAAAATAAAAGTATTAAATGAAAAGCTATATGTACTGAAAAAGAGAGAAAAATTCATAATGAATTAACAATTTTAAAAAACTTAAAATTTCTAAGAATAGTAACAAAACTCTCAATAAGTATAAAAAATGTAATTAAAAGATAATATTTAATTTCAATAATAATAATTCTAAGATCCCTACTAAAATTAGCAATACAATTAGTAATGATCTGTAATAATTTTTAAATTTAACTCGATTATAATTAAAAAATTACTAATAACTTAAACATAAATTAAAATAAATTAATTCCTCACATAATTTCTTTTCTATATTACTTTAAAAAATATATTTTCATCTTAAAAATCTCAATTAATTTACTTCATGTAAACATACGTTTCACTTTATAAAAAATAATTATATAATCAAATTTATTAAAATAGAGTTTATTTTTAAAATTTTTATTATCAAAAGTTTCAAATTTACTTCATTCACATATATAATCAATCTTACTTTTTTTATTGATTTTCATTTATCTAAGTAGATACAAAAAATAAAATCTTATTACATAGTAATAAAATTTAGATTAGTTTTTAAATTGTATAATAGATATTATGTCAATCTTTAAAGCAAATAATTTAAAATCTGATTAAAATCTCTCAAAAATAAATAAAGCTTCACAAATGTTTATAAAAATGATAAATTTTTAATTTTAAGTTTTTTAGTATTTTATTAAAAAATTGTTTTTCCTTTTATAAATTTTTTTAAATTCGAAATTTCTTTCTATGAAAAATGAGGCTTTACTTTGAATAGTTTACAAATTCTTTTTGTTAAAAAATTTTTAATATGAAACTCAAAAAAATAAATTAAATAATTTTCTTATTTTAGAATTTAGCAAATAAATTTATCTTTATAATTAGGAGTAAAATAGAGTAAAAAAGAAAAAGCTAGGATTTCAGAATTAGAAAAATTATTTTTCTTTTTTAATCATAAAGACTTTAAAAAATAAAAAATAGAAAATTTAAAATTTGCTAAATCAATAGCTAAAAGATTATTAAATTTTTTAATTTTTAATTTCTAAAATCTTATTTAAAAAATATGAAATAAATTAGAGAATCAAAAATATTGAATGCTTTCCTAAGTTACAAAAAATTTACAACCAATGAAATAAATTCTACTTTGAATGAGTAATCCCCAAAAAAAACTATATTTTTCTATTCATAAATTACCTTAGAAAAAAATAAAATAATATTTATCATGAGGATGGTTGATATTAATTTATAAAGATTTATATTTTCTTCTAAATAAAAAAGTAGAGTTGTTTTTTACTTATTTATTAATTTTAAATATAAATTGAAAAAGGAGCACTTTTAATTTAATGGATTGGCTCCTACTTGAGTGAATAGACAAGTAAATATCTCTATATTAAAAATAAAAATTTTAATACTTTAAATAATAAATTAGATAAATAAGAAAAATTTTTAATTTTAGTAAATTATTTCGTTTTAAAAGCATTTGTTTTTTTGGGTGAGTAATCAATAAAAATCAAGGATATTTGATTTTTGTAAAAAAATTAAATTTTTATCAGTAATTAATTATCATCGAAATAAAATTAGATATTGATATGATCTAAGATTTAATATAAATATTTGATAAAAAATATATCACTAGAAATTAATTAGATCTTTCTTTGAGTTTTATTTAATCAAAAAATCTTGTTTTAGTTAATGAAATATGTTTATTTATTTATTTGGTTTATGATATAACAAAAAAAATCAAAAGTAATAATATTCTATATAAATACTAATAAAATTTAAAATATATTTTAATACTAAAAATCAATATTTTACTGGCTTTGATTTTTATTTAGATAATGACTTAAGAAAAATAATACATTTTAGTCAGATATTATTTTAATATATTTAATAGTTAACAAACTATAAACTTTTTGAATTCAACATTTATTTATTAAAATTAGCGGTAATAAAGATAGCTTGAACCTTTTTTACTTGTATTTGTTAATTTTTCCCCTTTATTTTGGCAATAGATTTTGATTTTTCTTTAAATGAAATTTTATTGATTAATTTATTTGAATTAATCGTTGCAAGCATTATTAAAAATATTTGAGAAAACTTTTCCTTGATTCGCATTTGTTTATCTAAGCATATCTATTAAATATTATCCTCTGTATTTTCAATTAATAAAAAAATAAAATAACAAATCTTTTTAATTTTAAACAGTATTAGTTAGAAAAGTATGAAATCTAATTTTTTACTTCTATGTCTGCTTCTTCTAGCAGTTACATTTAGTAATGCAAAATTGAAACATGACAATTTTTCAGGTAACTTGAGAACCTCTGAATCTGGTGATTAGGGTTCTTCTTCAGTCAAAAAATTATGTTTGGCTAGATAAATGCATAATAGAGATTGTCATGACGAAGCTTAAGATATTCCTAGATTCGTTTTTGACGGAATTGTTAGAAAACACCAAAAGCATTAATCTGCAGCAGAATACAATGAGTAATATTCATAATTTACTAATAGTTTTTAATTATCTATGACTGCAACTTCAAAAAAATTTCTATTAGCATTTTTGATATCAATAAAACTTAAACATTTATGTTTTATTGTGTACTCTTGAAAATACAGAAAATTGTTGAATCAATCAATATACTAAAAATATCAATAAATATAAAATAGTCTCTACAACTGCCTTAATTATGGTGAATCACATAAAAAATATTACACATGCGTGTAACAGTCTTTAGTTAAATGCCACCCTGAATTAGCTGCTGCTCCAGTTTCAAATTACACCCCTCTTATTACTAATACTAACTACCAATGGTTAGACGAACATTTAAGATAAGATGGTTGCAACTGTATTTACTTAAAATCTTAAAGCGCATAACTTGACTCCTTCAATAAATTCCTTTCTTAAAACCCTAATTTGAAGAGAATTGAACTTGAAGCCAACAATATAGCTCAAAGTAAAATATTCATAGATAGATATTATAATATAATAAAGGAGCAATATCAACAATTTTATTTAAATAATTAATTAGAGAATACAAACGACAATGAATATTGGGTTTGCGTTCAAAATACTTCCAAGAATCTAATCAGATTATACAACTCATATGTCCCATTGTCTATTACCAATTAAAACTTCAAAGAAATTAAGATTAGATACCTCTAAAATAAATGTAACGACATTTACTATAGAGAATTAGAATCATCTATCTTTGCTGAAACTAACTATCAAAATGATGTTGTTTTGGTAAATCTAATCAACACTAAAGAAACTTCCTAATAAGACTTAATTAACAAAGTTGAAGTTTTGGAAAGATAATGGACTTCTGAAGTATTTACATTTTTTTCAATAGCAATTTACTTATTCTAACCTTAAATATTTAATATAGTTTGCTAAGTGCTTCTATGATTCAGTTCGTGGTGTAGTACGTGGACCTCAAGTAATATTTATTTTTATATTTTACTAAAATAAAATATTATTTTTAATAAAATAAAAATAGCCTTAGCCAGTAATTATTTAAAATTTGAATCAAATAATAAAATAAACTGTACAATAAAAAGCAAATTCATAAGCAATTAAAAATAGAAATATTAATATATCTTAATATAAATGATTAATAAACAATGTAAAAAGAATGAGAACCTAGATAAATTAATAAATTATATCAAGTTAATCGTTTTAAATAAACTCTAAAGAGCAAGCAAAGAATTGATAACTCATAGAATTCAAAAGAAAGTTATTCTATTATGAAATGCTACATATTCAATTTAATTGATACAAATTTATAAAAACAAACTTAAATTTTTATAAAATTCTAAACTTTGAAGATTGCATGATTATATTAGATAATCATTTGGTTTTACATGAATGATAAGCAATTAATAAATGGTTTAAAAATGCTTTTAGCTTTTAATTTAAAAACAAAGTTTAGCTTTATTAGGAATAAAGAGTTATTAAAATTTTTTATTTTATGGGAAAATATTTTCTTCAAAAATAATTTAAAAATAATATTTAACTTTAAATAGACTCCAGAGCCCAAGCCTGAACCAACTCCTGAACCTAAACCAGAACCAGTAATTTTTATTACTATTACCAAAAAATCCGAAATAATTTCATTCAATATTTATTAAAACATACTCATAAGATTATAACTATATCATCCTATATCAATTTCTATTTTACAAATAAATATTTATCTAAACAATAAAAATAATTAAATAAAATTCAAATTTTAAATAGACTCCTGAACCTAAACCTGAACCAACTCCTGAGCCTAAACCAGAACCAACTCCTGAACCTAAGCCAGAACCTACTCCTGAGCCTAAGCCAGAACCTACCCCTGAACCTAAGCCAGAACCTACTCCTGAACCTAAGCCAGAGCCTACTCCTGAACCAAAACCTGAACCAACCCCTGAACCTAAGCCAGAACCTACTCCTGAGCCTAAGCCAGAACCTACCCCTGAACCTAAGCCAGAGCCTACTCCTGAACCTAAACCTGAACCTACTCCTGAACCTAAGCCAGAACCAGTAAATTTATTTTGATTAAATTTTAAAATCATTAACTTTAAAAAATTAAAACTTTTGAATAAATATTTCAATATTTAAGGCATGGCGTTTTTATGAATAAAATAATTTTTTAAATAATATGAAAAAAAAACACCTATTAGCACAAATTAAATATTTTATTTATTTTTTTCGACCAAACCCACCCTATTAAAAGATATTTATATAATAAAACTTCAATTTATTTAGACTCCTGAACCAAAACCTGAACCAACTCCCGAACCTAAGCCTGAGCCAACACCTGAACCTAAGCCAGAACCAACTCCTGAGCCTCAACCTGAACCAACTCCTGAACCTAAGCCTGAACCAACTCCTGAACCTAAACCTGAACCAACTCCTGAGCCTAAACCTGAACCAACTCCTGAGCCTTAACCTGAACCAACTCCTGAACCTAAGCCAGAACCAGTAATTTTTTAATTACAAACATAAATAATAGAAACAAAATAAGTATTGATTAACTAAAATGAAGTAATAATATTATCAATAAAAGTAAGATAAATCATAACAAAAATATACAAATAATTATGATAATCTTTATTAAATAAATAATTAATTAAAATCATCATTTTGTTTTAATAATATAAAAAATATCACTTAATGTTTCTATTTTATTAATTTTTTATATTACCATTAAAATTTTATTTAATTTAAATAGACTCCCGAACCTAAGCCTGAGCCATAACCTTAACCTGAACCAGTTGTTTTTAAATTTATTATTAATGTTTTTTAAATAGCTTCAAATAGTTAGATTTTAATTGAAATATTATTCAATTTTTGAAAAAATCAAATCAATTTTAATAAAAATATTAGTTTTTTGTTTTTATTTAGATAAATAAAAAATCATTTTATTTATTTTAAATTAATTAAATATTTTTTATAATAAAGACCCCAGAACCTCAACCTACTGAACCAACTAACTGAGCCTAAATCATTTTAAGTAGATTGTTAAATTTAAGAATAAATTATTAAAAATTTTTTAAATAAAAGAATGAAGGTAGATATTGAATATCAGTGAATAATACTAACTCAATTTGTATTTATAAAATTATTGTAATATTTGAAACATAAAATAATTTATTTTATTTTTTTTGTTCTTTAAATGTCATTATTGAAGTTAACTACTGCATTGACTAATTAACTTAAGAATTAAAAAATTTATATGTGAATCTTTTTAGAAGATATTTTTTTATTAACTATGATTTATTAATAGTAAAAAACATTCTTAATTAAAAAAAATATTTGTTTGTTTAAAGATACTTTTATCAAAATTTGAATAGTAAATTAATATATAAAAAAACAAACAAATAGAAAGTAGAAAATTCAGTGAATGGAAACTAAAAAAGATGAAGCGGCTCTTTAAAAAGAGAAAGAGTTAAAGCTTGAAAAGTTGTTTAAAGAGTTAGAATATTCAATTAAAAAGGAATAGCATCGACTAAGCTGGGTAGTTGTTGAAGCCATTTTGAAGATAGATCCTGAAAATGAAAAGATTACAGAATATCTTAAATAAATACCTAAAATATAGGAAGACACCTAAGCATTTGATTTAGTAGCTTTTATGAAGCTTGGTGCTATATTGCTAACTCCTGGTTTTATATTCTTTGCGATATTTTATAAATTCATTAAGAAGTCTGAGTAAAATAATTAAGAATATTTTGATAAATTAGAAAAAACTAAAGGAACAGAAACTTCTGAAGCCGATAAAGCTTCTAAAATGAAGGAATCGTTAAAAAAAATATAAAAAAGTATGTAGAAAGACAAGTCTTCAGAAAGTTAATTATAAGGAAAAAGTAAATTTAAATATTCAACTAGTTTCTTACTTCCTTAAACTCCATTTTCGTCATCTGTGCAGAAACCTTTTATTTTTAATAAATAATCCGTTTAAAAGACTTTTAGTTTATAGAATTAGTTGCAAGGCTCTTTATTAAAGATATTAAAAAAGCTAGTTTGAATAACTTTAAAATGCCTATAAATAAATATATGAATCTTAGTTAAATTTTTATGTAAAAAATAATTTAGTTGAAAAAAATATTCTATTAAGATATTATTTAAATAAATTAATTTTGTGGTAGAAAAATTATTGATATTATTATTAAATACTAATATGCAAATAAGTTTATTGGTTAATTGATTAATTGAACGAACGAAATATATTTATTATTTTGATTTTTTTTTTTTTGTGTATTTGTTTTTATGTAATTATTTTACTATCAAATTATTGATTGATTAAATATATTTTTGCTATAAACAACTTGATAACTGAAAATAATTTATTTTGTGAATTATTTATTTATTTGTTAGAATGAATGAACTAGTTTTCTAAAATGCAACATCTATACCAAGCAAGCAAATAACTATCCCTGTAGAGAGAATATTTGGCTAAAATAAACCTGGCTTTGGTAAATCTGAATTTAGATTGAATTAAATGGAACCCAATTAAATAATGCAGCTTTTAACTGATAAATTTAGTAATGTTAGTCTGAGTAAAACTCAAAGATCTCATTCATTTTATTCAAGAGATAGCGATGCTAGTACAGAAGCTAGTGTTAATAAATTCATATTAAAAAAAAAGCCTGTTTCAACTAGGATTCATATTCCTGCTCATAAAAATCATTATGCATAAATTTAGTTAGAAATAGAAAAAGAAAGAGAAGCCAAGATAAAATAAAATTTAGATTTTTAATAAGAAAATGAAGGGTAGATGAATATCCTTCACCAAGATAAAGGGAAATTATAAAAATTAAAAATGGATAGACTTGCTAAAAAAATGGCAAAAGAAGAAGACAAACCTATAATAGAAAGGATCAATGATGCTAACAAGGAATTTTTGAAAAATTTGTATGAATTAAATGAGGATCTAATAACTCCTCAGTAAAAGAAATTCAAAAATACAGTTAAATATAAGTAAACCTATTAATCTTCTTTTAAAGTTAAGGAAAGAGAGGATATGGCAAATTTAAAGAAAAAGAATAAATATGCTCCTGGTCCTGGTGATTATGAAGTAAAGAGAATATATGAAAATAACCTAAAAATAAATAAAATTCGCTCGATTTCTATGCAACAATAAGGAATAATTTAAGAAAACCTTGATGAAGAGGAGGATAGTAGAAATATAAGTCAACTAAATAGAATTAAAAGTAGATTAAATAAGGCTTTAAATATTGATTAAGAGCAAGAGTATGAATCTATGAGAAATGAATTAATGAGCAATAATTACTAATCAACAAACGATAACTCTTAAAATACTTCTTACATGTTTATGAAGGATGATAGAGATAGATTTGGTTAATAAATTTTTCCTTTAAGCAGTTAAATTCCAGTTCCTGGTCCTGGAAAGTACGAATAAAACTAATACTCAATAGAAAAGAGACTGTAAGCAATACAATCTTAAGAAGAATAAAAAAGATTATTAAAAATATGGCTTCATCCTGGAGGTAAAGACGAGCTCAAGACTGTCAAGGGTTCTTAGCAAATAAGAAACTATTCTTTGGATCCAGAAGGGCCTATCCACCTTAAAAATTATTAATGAAAATTATAATTTAAAAATTTAATATAAAGAACATAAAATACTAACTAAATACTATAAATAAAATAAATACAAAATTTAATATAAGTAAAATATGTAAATAAATATAAAGATAATATGGTTAAATTTAAATTTATTATTAATTTAGAGTTTTACTATTTAATAGTTTATATTCAGCATCCAATCTTAAGTTTATAAAAAAACGAAACTATTTAAAATAATTCAAATAAATTTCAAGTTTAATAAAACTAAATAAAATAATTTCTGAAACTAATTTAGTATCTGCAAAGCATATACAGTATATCTTCATATATATGGTGTTAATAGTATTTTTATTTTCTTAAATAAAAAGGGAAGCTAAATAAAATTGACATTCTTAAAAATTTTCTAAAATATTGATTTAGTTAATGAGAAACAAGGTATATATTTATCAAATAAATTCATTTTACTGAGAATAAAATTATGAAATATGTATATTAGAGCTTAAATTTTCCCTCAAATTTTATAATGGTATTAGAAAAAAGATGATAATCAAAATTAAATAATAATTATTAAATTAATTTTTTCTAGAGTTTTTATATAATTATAAAATAATTATTTTAAATTTACATTTGAAAGGGATTTTTACAATTTTTTGAAATATGAAATATATTTTATTTATTCTATTTAGAATATACCACTTAAAATATTTTCATTAATATTCTCTTATTAATTAATCTGTGCATTTATTTAAGTATTACCAAAATTCATCAACATGCTATTCTGTGGTATTTGGATTACAGACAACAAATCTAAAGAAGTAGATACCTGCTATGTTACTTGGTGTAACATAACCTTCTAGGGTGTTTTTATCAAGTAACTCTTTAAGTTTTTTATTAATGTCGTTTTGGTTTTAATTTTCTTTGAAAGTCTTCAATTTGAAAGTAACCAGAGTGTATAAATTCTCAGAGAATAATTCGAATCTATCGCTTTTTTCAATATATTCTTAGAATCTCTTGGCTAATTATGATTTAGATCTTTTAGTTTAAAAAATGATTTAGAAAAAATCAGAAAAAATTTAACTTTACCTAATGTGCTCTTAATAACCTTTAACTCCAAACGCTTTCAAATTATAATAGAATTTAAGAGCATTCCATCTACGACCAAAACCAATCATCCAATCTTTTGCATCAACTGCATCTCCTGATCCTGAATATGCATTTTTAGTAATTTCAAAACCTTAATCCTTTTTAAAGGCAGAAGTAAAAGTCTTCTTATCTTAGACATAAGTAAGAGTACCAACATTTCCAACCATTCCAAGCTTTGCGAAGTTAATTTATAAAGAATCAACCTCATTAAGTAGATTATCTGGTCTCAAAGAACGATATTCTGGACAAACCCAAGTAGTTCCAGCGTAAGCACAATCTAAATTCAACCACATTCCATATTTTTTAGAAAGAGCTATAATTTAATCGAAAGGATCATTAGCACATGTTGGAGTAGTTCCATATGTAGCTGAAATGAAGAATGGATGTAAGCCATTCTTTACATCTTCTTCAATTTAAGCTTCAAGCTTAGCCATATCTGGAATGAAATTCTTTTTTTATTCATCAAAATATACTGGAATATTTCTTATATAATTTATATCCTTTATTCTAAGAGCCTTTTCTACTGTATTGAAAGTGTGTTCAAAGACATAGCTTATTAAAATATTAAAATAAACTTATCAATAAAATAGAAAATTTTATTTAAATTATTCGCTTTTAAATATTTCTTGTAAAATAAAATTTATTAACATTTTTAAAAATTCTAAAATATTTGCTTCATAATATTTAATTTTTAATCAATAATTTTTTTTTCTACCTTGAAAATTTAAGGATTTCAGGACTTAAAGGATCTAACTTCATTTAATTTATCTTTCTTAGCTTAGCAGCGTGAGCAGCTAGGTGGTAGGAATCTGAAGTGCTGACTGAAATAGCACCACCACCTGAATTTTTGAGCTAATATTATGGTGGAAGATCAAGCATTTTAGCAATCCAATCAACAACTACGTATTCTAATTCAGTGTGAGCTGGAGATGCATTCCATGTGAAAGCAGGAGAATGGAAAGTAGAAGCAAACATATCGGCTAAGATTGTAGGGTGACTGATTGAAGATGGGAAATATGCAAAGAATTTAGGATGTTGCCAGTGAGTAATAGCAGGAACAAATTTATTTTTAGTTTCTTCTAAAATTTCATCAAATGATGAACCTTCTTGAGGAGGCTCTTCAGATATTTGTGATTTTAAGTCATATAATTTTATGTTAGGATACACTGGTATCTAATCTAAATTGTCATAAATATCACCAATTAAGTTAAGCATTTTAGTTCCTTAAACTCTCAATTCATTTGAGCTAAAAAATTTATTTTATGGCTAATAAAATAAATTAATTTGTGCAAAATTTTTTTTGAAATGCTTACTTTATTTGATAAAATTGGTTATATTTCTGACTAATTGGCAGAGTCTTGCTAAAGATAATCGATCAAATCCTACTTAGAAAGCTTATCTGTAATAAGATTAAAAATAATTTAATATGTGTGTGATAAAAAATCAGTATTTACTTTATGCAATAAGCTCTTCAATGAGGTTTTTTCCTGTTTGAGAAGACATCTAATAATGTTATTTAGATAATAAACTTACAAATTATTTCATCAAATTGATAAAGTAATATTTTTTTTGATATTAATTATTAGGTTTTAAAGATATTTCTAAAGAATAAAAGAATTATTGAAGAAATTTAATAGAAGTATGATAAATTTTGTTATCAATTAGGAGATATATATATTAAAGTTACTTACTTTAATTAACATAGTTATTTCTTTTTCAGAAAATAACTAGTTCTAAGAATAAAATATCCTTCTAAATTTAGATATATATTGAATCATATTCCTAGTTAATAAACTGCTATTTTATTTACATTTATCAGCTAAATACTTTCAAGTATTCTTTTTTATTTACTATCTACAATTAATTTTATTAATAAATGCAAATTTATTTGATTAAAGTAAAGATGATATAATAAATATCTGATTTAGATTAATGAAATATCTAAAAAACATTCAATTTATTTAAAAATACTTAAAGAAGTATGAAGTTTTGCAATAAAATTATTTATTTGATATTTTTATATTTTCAGAATTCGATTAAATTGTAATATAAGAAATTCTAATTAGTCAGAAGATAAAATTAAAAAATTTTAAGTTAGGTTTAGATAATTAAAACTTAGAAATTTATTTTATATGCAAAAAAATAAATACAATATTAAGATTTTACAACATAATTATTTATTTGGTCATATTTAAAATTTATTTATTTAATGAAATATTACTCTTAAAAATTTAATTATTATAAGATAAGATTTAGTGTAATAATATATATAATCATTTATAAGTATTTTTAATGTGATTTTTTACTCCTATAAATAAATTTTATTTATAAAATGTTTCTTTTGTTGATGTGTTATTTTTTTATTTTTAATAATAAATAATTATTTATTTTTTTCGCCTCAAACATAAAAGACTTTTTTGTTCTAAAATTTTGTAAAAAATGATAAATTTAATTCATAAAATATTAACAAATACAGAAAATAAAATTTTAAAAAGTAAATAATCAAAGAATAATGTTACGATTGAAATTAATTTATTTAAATTTTTAAAATAAGAAAAATTTATTTAATGATTAAAAAAATAAATATTATTTTTTAAATTAATAAGATAACAATTCTAAGATTAATTATGATAAAATTTTTGGCTCCTTATATTTATTAAACATATTTAAGAATGAAAAAATATTCAATAATTCTATATAAAAAATTTATCAAAAATTAAGAAGTGAAATTTAAAAAAAAAATTATTTTTTTAATAAAATTTTAATTGTAACTTAATAAAGCTAAAGGGACACTTTATAAATTACATACTTAGAAATGATTAATTTTTAACAATTTTAAGTTCTTAGTAATAAAAATAGATTTAGACTGTTATAAAATCTCTAGGCTAATTATTAACTAGATAATAAATTTATTATTTTGAATATAATCCAAATAGTTAATATTTTTTTATGGAAAATAAATAAGTATTAATAAAAGTTAGTTTCAAAATGAATGGAAAATGTTAGTTCAATTTTAATTTTTGAATTTATGTTTAGATTTTAAAGGATAAGCAAAAAATTAAATTTATTATCATTTATTTATCTTATATGGTATAAGATTAATAATTATTTGCAAAAAAATTAATGTGAGGCAATTACCAACTAATTCATCAATAGTTAAATGGAAGATATATTTAAAAGAAAGGTATTTATTTGAAAGATGACATCTTAGTTGATTCACTTTCTAAAATCAAAAACAAATAAATCAATAAAAAATAGTAGAAAGCTAACAATTATATTGAAAATAATCAAAGAGTTATTTATTGATATAAAGATTGATAAAGATAAGTAACAAATCTAAGAATATTATCGATCGGGTTTTTTTCATTAATATCAGTAAAAAAAGGAACAATAAAGCAACTGTAAAAAATAATTAGAAAAGATATATAAATAAATTTAGTTATTGAAGAATGTAGCTACCATCAATTGGAAATACTTAGCACATTTAGTTGAAATTTGCGTTTGGTATCAATACCAACATTAAAAATAATTTATACTTTTTAGATGAAGAAAAGATCATTTATCCTGCAGGTTATAATATTGTATAGTATAATATTCAGGATAAAACATAGGTTTATTACCAAGGATTAACTGATTATAGAGGCATTTCTTGTATCGAATTATCGCCTCTAAGAAGATGGCTTGCCGTAGGACTCAAAGGAGCGAAATTTGATAATGAAAAATTCGATAATCCTTCTATTGCGATTTATGATACAATTACATAGCGTAAAAAACATATTTTAAATTTCAAAGAGGTGAAAATTAAATATTGGGTTTCTTTAGCATTCCCTTCATCTCAGTAAGAGGCTAAGCATTTAGTGTCTCTATCAGGAAATTGTTTAAGTGAAAGACATAAAGATAAAGAGTCTAAAGATAGAGACTCTAAAGAAAAGTAAAGCTCTGCATAGTAAGGTAGTGATAAAATTGAAGGAGAAATTATTGCATGCTACTGGAATTTATCAGGTAGTGGTAAGATCTTAGCATGGGTTCAAGTTTCTTTAGCAAATATAGATGCATTCGAAATATCTATCAATAAAAACGATACATCATTCTTCAGTTGTATTGGAAGAAAGGTAAAAAATCAAAATTTTATTTCAAAATACGAAAAAAAAGAAAACCGTTGAATGAAAAGATTTAATTGGAAACATGGTTGATTTTCAAAATAAGCGTTTCTTTGTTTCAAAAAATTTTTATGATTTCAGAAAAAACATTTAAATTGCTTTCCTTGATCCATGCCAAGAGACTTAAAGCATTAATAATTCTGATTGCTTATAAATGATTTTATTTATAAAATTTAATGATATTTCAAAAATTAGTTATATTATTAATATTAAAAGCAATCTCAAATTTAAATTGTGGTTCACACCACTCAATTTCTCAAATATTTTTAAATTTAATTAATCAAAACAATCAAAATTTTCTCAAGATAGCTCAGAGTTTATATTAAGCAATTTAAAAAAAATAGCTATTAAATGGAAGGATATTAATCTTTTGATTGAAATTGAGAAGAAATTAATTTCTTTGTTTGTTTTTTTTTGGTGATAGAATAAATATAAAATGGTTGTTTTTTCTATAAGTTTTGATCATTTAGAAATTGATGAATTAAGCATATTTTATATTTAATTAGGTATTTAAGTGCTTTAAGAAAATAGACAGCGTAGAAGAAGGTGATAGACAGGCAGATGATAAATAGAAAGGTGAAAAATAAAAAGGAGAAAAATATAAAGCCACTTTAAAAAATCATTGCACTCAATTAAATGGAGCTCCTTAAGAGTTATCTTAGGATTATACTTGCCACACATGGCTAACATGTGACAATAATTTAATAGTTTGTACAGCAAATGGTGAAATTATTGTTTGTAATGAAAATGCTGAATTTATTGAGGTTTTGAAATAATCACCTGTATTTATAAACAAGCAATCTTGGAGAATAGAGTGTATTAATACCTATTCTAAAGGTTTTATTGTAGGAGCTAAAGATTCTAGCATATATGTTTATAGAGCTACAAACGACGATAAGAATCGTTACGAAGAAGTTAATAGAGTTTTATTTAAGTAATACAGCGACCTAAAAGATTTATACGTGACTGGTTTGAGCATTACACCTCATTCTGAAGATAAAATAGCTTGCTCTCTCTCCAACAATTAAATATATTCAATTAAATTAAAAAGAGATTCTATATATTCAAGTGATTCTGATGAATAAATTGAATAAGTTTCTCTTGCTTTCCATAGTGGACCTATAAATGGAATGGATATTTGTATCAGAAAGCCCTTAATAGCTACTTGTGGTAAAGACAAGACTATTAAAGTTTGGAATTATGAAGAGAAAACTCTTGAACTTTCTTGGCTTTTTAATGAAGAAGCATATTGTATTGCACTTCATCCTTCAGGTTTACATGTAATATTTCTTTATTTATATTTTAGCTTAGTAAATGATAATTATAGTGGCTTTTGTTACATTAAACTATACTTTTTTATAAATATTACTCATTAGCTTTTTAATTAGAAAAAATTTAATACTTGCAATTATTTCAATAATTTTTGAATTAATTTATTAGATGATTGTATGCCTTAATGACAAGTTAAGATGGATGAATATTTGTTTGCATTAGTCTTCAAATTCTAATAAAAGCAAACACTACAAAGAAATTACTTAATTCAAATAATGCAAAGAAGTCAGATTTAGCAATGGAGGTCATTACTTTGCTGCAATTGATGGTACTCAAAGCTCATAGTTAATCAAAGTTTTCAGGTTTTATACAGGAGAACAGCCAGTAATTACTACTTTCAAAACATTTAAAAAACCCATTTTTAATTTAATCTTCTAAATAATTAGCCCTCTTTAGTGTTCAAAGGACATACTGGTAGAGTAAAAAGTTTAGCTTGGTCAAAGGATGATTCACTACTAGCTTCTTGCGGTGTTGATGGTATGGTGTATATTTGGCGTATTGATAATGATTCAGGAGATTTACGTCTTTATGAGAACTCTCATAAGAGCATCTAATTGAGTTGTGTTGCTCTTAATATGGATACTTAAATGATTTATTCATGTGGTAGTGACAGATTTTTACATTAAGGATTCATATTTGACTCAAGTTAATAGGCTAGAAAAATCAATTAAGAAGTTTAATTAAACTAAATAGCTTTCACATCTACTAATAAAATAATGTTTGCTGGTATTGCAGATGAGTAAAGAAGTTCTGGTGCTGTTAGATGCATTTTATTCACAACTCCCACAAATAATAAATTTTACGATTACCCTGCTCATGATGAATAGGGTATTGAAAAGTTAAGAATCACTTATGATGATAAATATTTAATAACTGCTGGTAGAGATGGATGCATTATGCTTTTCGAAATTAAAGTAAATATTATTTTCAATTTAAAAATAAGCTAATTAATATTTAAATAAATAAAGGATAAAGATGCCAGAGGTATGAGACTGAAAGAAGGTTACCCAAAGAATGCAGAAGAAATATTAGTCACTCGCTAAGATTTAGATGACCTCAAAAATACTATTGATAATTACTAGTCTTTGATTGGAGAATTTAATAATCAAACCTTGAATAACTAAACAAACTAAAAGGATGAACAAATTAAATAATTACAAGAAAGACTTTAAAAATCTTTGGAACACAATAAAACAGCTTATGAATAACTTCAAGAAAAGAAGAGAGATATTGAAAAGAAGTATGATGAAGAACTTAAAATAATGAAAGTAAATAAATTACTTACTTATACTTAAATATTAAAAATGTTGATTTAAAAGCAAATAAATATAAATTATAAATGATAAAATTAATTTTTATTTTTAATGATATTAGGAAAAATTTGAGGCTGAAATTCAAGAATTGGATACAAGCTATTAGAGAAAAGTAATGGATGAAGTTGAAAAGCATGAGAGTGTGAAGAAAGTTCACGAAATTCAAAGAAATAAGAATAATAGAGAAAGATAATAAAAAGCCATGCAGTGCTAAATGCAAGCTCAGAGCTTAGATTAAGAGTACTAATAAAAACTTCATGAAGAGAGAAGTTAAAGAGAAAGAGTTTAAAATGATATAGATAAAATGCAAAAGGATAATGATGAAATTTACCGCTAAATTGAGCAAGAAACAAAAGAAGAAATTGAAAACTTGAATAACAAAAATTTAGAACATGAAGCTGAAGTCAAAGAAAGACATAAAAAAGCTAAAAGTGATGCAGCCATCACCACTAAAAAAATAGACTAAAAGAAAAAGGATTCAGAATAATACGAAGAGTAATTCAGATTACATTAGAAGTAGCTCAAAAAATTAAGAGAAGAAAATGAAACTTTGCTCAAAGAAATCCAACAATAAAAAGAAATTATTTAAGAAAGAGATAAAACAATCGGCAAATAAGAAAAGCAAATATATAAACAGAAGAAGAAATCATAAAACTTGGAAAAGTTTAAGTTCGTACTTGATCATAAAATCAAAGAATTAAAACGTGATATAGGTCCTCGTGAAGACGAAATAGCTCGTATGAAGGAAGAAACAAATTAGATGGATCAACTGTTAAAGAAATACAATTCCTATAATAACCATTTAGGTAATGCTGTAGATGAGCTATACACAGCTTAAGAGCTAATGAACTCAGAAATTAAGAATCAAAGAACAGTTATTTCATCAACTAATAACAAAATCAAGCGCTTCAAAGATGATTTATACAAAGCAGTACAACACATTTAGGATTATGAAAAATTGTAATAACACGTTAATGAATTAAAGAGATTGTATGCTAACAAGAATATTGAACGTAATAAAAACGATGAATAAATTTTATAGGAATACGAAAATCAAAAAGCTCACTTACAATACAAAGTTTAACGTCTTAAAAAGTATCTTAAGCAAGATAATCAAATTCATAAGGACTACAATTTAGGTCTTATGTCTAATAATGTCAATCTCATCAAAGAAATTAATATATTACGTAAGTAAATTAAAGATATCCAAAAAGGAGAGGGAGGATAAACAGGAAAACCTGCAGAACATGCTAGATCTCTAACTACATCTTTTAAGCGTGCTAGAACAGCTGGTGTACGTTCAAACAGCAAAAACGGAAATAGACCTGACGAAATAGATGAAGCTCTAAATGATCCAGCTATTTAATAAAAATAGCAAATCCTTGTTATGCAATCTGATGATATAACATAATTAAGAGTTTAATTAGAAGAGTTGCATGAAGAAAATAGAGCTCTTACAGTTTCAAATAATTTTTGAGCGAAAAAATAAATAAAATCATAAATAAAATATCCCAAAATGTTTTGACTAAAATATTTACAATAAAAATAGTAACTTACTTAATACATCGATTAATTCATTCATTAATTAGTTGATTCATAAATGCAAACATAATTTCTTGAAAATTTAATTTAATAAATTGAATATATAACTAAAATAATTTTTATGTTTACTTTTTAAAATTTTAATTCTATATTATTTTGTGTTCTTCCACACTTTATGCTTTTCGATTGTCTATAAATATATCATTTATTTAAAATTCAAGGTTTTTCATTCAATTTTAGTTAAAAATTTAAATAGATAAGTAAAGATATTTGCTATAATCTTTGTTGTATTTATACAGTAATTAATTAAAACTTTTCATCTTAATTTAAGTTCATATTAATATTATCTATCATAATTCAATAATATTACTAAAAAATCTAAATATTTCTCAAGTGGTATTTTAGACAGACTAAGAAAGTACTGATGAATTTAATTATAAAACTTTTTGCTTATTTTAGAGTGAGTTTTTTATCTTTTGTTTATGAAAAAAACTTTTAAAAGTGTTTAAAAATAAAAGTATTATTATAAATAATATAAAATTTAAAATTAATGAATATGTTTTTAAATTAACCTGAATTTAAATTTTTTAAAATGAAATTTCGAATATAAAAAATTATTATTGGGAGAAATTAGTGCAACTATTATTAAAAATAGCTATTAGAGCAGGTTTTTTGTTAAAATTCAATATATGCTAGTTTACATATAACTAAAAAGATAATTAACAAGTATTTTAGTTAAATTTATAGAGATATTTTACAATATTAATTAAATAAATCAAAAAATTACTAAAAGCATAATTGAATTTTTTGCTTTTAAATGACGAAAGGCTTAACGAAATTAAGTTTTAGAGAATTTGTTAAATAAAATTTTACTGTTTTTTTTCACTCATAGTAAAAGTTATCAATGAATGTAAGTTATTCAAATAAATTAAGTTGTAAGGTATTGCTTTTAAAGTAAAAAGTGAATAGAAAATTTTATACAGTACTCTTATTTGACTGATCATATATTATGTTCTATTTAAAGAAATCAATAAAATAAGCAGGAAATGTCAAAAAAAAATATAAAATTTATATAGAAAAAATCGAGTAAATTTTAAAAAAGTAGAAACTACTTGAAATAGTCATTGATAATAGAATCTAAAACACTAATTTTATTAAACGAATTTGTTTTAAGTAATATAAAAATTGGTGAAAAAAGGTGCTAATTAAAAAAAATAAGAAACAAAATAAGTTAAAAATGGACAAGCAAAAGAGCGTAAATACTTCATCTTCATCAGCTCATAAAGTAGCAAAAAGTAATCATTTACATTGTGAATTATTTATTAAATTCAACATTCAAGTTGATTTTTAAAGAAAGGATTGTTGAGCTGCATTTTATTTTATTTTTTTAGGTATTTCGTAAGTTAGAAAATTTACTTTGTATTAGTAAATTTGTAGTTCTTTTCAAATTCTTAACAATCAGTGTATTTTTTACATTAATTTTTACTGCTTAATATTAAGATTTAAAGAAGCTGGCTGACAGAGATGATGACTGGTATTCTTCAAGTTAGAGTGATGACAGTTTTTCCTAGGAAGATACTGAAACAGTTCCAATAGATATTACTAAATACCTTCCTCCAGCTAACCCTTTGATTCCTAAAATATTTCAAGAAGACTATGAAGTACGAACTGCAATCAATATTCAATTTAAGTAAATGATTAAAATTTATAACAAATTAATGGCAACTAAAATAAAAAATATAGCACTTAAATTATTAGCTATGCATTCAAATTTTATTTATTCTTTATCATAACAAATAGTTCACTCCCAAACTTTAACAAAAATAAAAACTTTCAATTTATTGAACCCAGTGAGCGTCCTCTTTAATTACAAGAATATATTGCTCAGCAATAAGTTTTAAAATCTACTAAATCATCTAGTCCTTCTGAAAACACTAAAAATATTGCAGAAAGCTCCATTACGAAGCACTTGCCAAACAAATAAGGAGCTCTTTCTACATTAAAATAAGAAAATGAAGCAAGATTATCTTCTACTTTATAAAATAATATTTCCGATTAAATTAAAACAAATAGCACTGAAGGTAATTAACAAGAAAATATTAATACTACTATCTCAACTAACAAAAACTAAATTATAAATACAAATACTGAAACTAGTGAATTTAATATTCCTACGAATTAATTCCAACAAGAAAGGTCTACAAATAACGTTATTTCTTAAAAAGATTCTCAGAAAAATATAAAAATAAATGACTAAATAAAACAGATTATTCCAAGTTAATAATAGGTTAATACTTAGAGCTAAGTAGTGTAGCAATAGAATTAGCAAGTCGTTAACAATTAATAAGTTTAATAAATTTCTGCTTAGAATACAACTATTTAAAATTAAAATAATACATTAGTAGTCAAGCTTAAAACACTTTTTGAATATCATAAATAAAATAGAGATAATTTAATATATTAAAAGTACAGTGACTATAACTTAAATGACCCAACACGTATTGGAGATGTCATTTACTTTGCTACCTATATAGCAAATTTAAAGAATTTGATAAAATCAAGGAAGAATAAAGATGAAGACTCAGACTTTAATTAAAATAAGGCATCGTTTAATCGAAAAGTTTCTATAAAAGAAATAAAAAATTATCATCATAACTTTCATACCTCAAATCCATCAGCGAACTCTTAAACAGCTATAAATGCAAATTCTTCTGAACAATAAAAAATTTAGTTTTCTTCAAGTTTTGAAAGTGGAAATCTTTTTTGTGCATATAAGGTCAATGAAACAGAATTTGACTTAATTCTTTAAAATGATATTAATACAAAAGGAAATACATAATGGTTCTTTTTTAGTGTCACAAACGCGAAGGCTGGATAAGTTCTTAAGTTCAATATTCTAAATTTAGTAATAAATTTTATATTCTTAGCCATTTATAAATTAATTTTATACATTTTCTTAGAATAAACCAGGTAGTCTTTTTAATGAGGGACTCTGCCCTGTTATTTTTAGTGTTAAGCAAAACGAATTATCAGGTTAAGAATGGGTTAGAGGTGGTTTTAATATAAATTATTATAGAGGAGACATTTAAAGAGATGGTAATAAAGGAAAACCCCATTATACTTTAACTTTTAGCTATTATATCCATCATTCTCAAGATACTATTTATTTTGCACACTCTTTTCCTTACACCTTTACAGATTTAAAAGAATATATTAATGACTTTATGAAAGATGAAACTAAAAATAAGTAAAAAAATTTATTTATTTCTTTACTTGCTTAATTTTTATTTTATGAAATTAACTATTTTTGTTTACATTTTTAAAAAATAAAATTTACAATTTCTTTCATTTTTTAATAAAAAAGGAAAGTTTCAGTAAAAAAATTATGTAAAACACTAGCTGGAAATAATTGTGAAATGCTTACTATTACTTCAAGTTCTATGGTTGTAATACATTTAGCAATTTTGCATTTAATTAATTCATAATAGCTATTTTTTTTAAAAAAAATATATGTTTTAAATAAATTTTAAAATAAAATTTATTTGTTTTTAAATTCATTATATTTAACAGAAAAGGTTTTAAAGAAAGGGAATTGTTATTTTTGCGAGATAGCATCCAGGGGAGACAGGTGGATCTTATATGGTACAAGGGTGTATAGAATTTCTATTAGGAGACTCTCCGTAAGCAGAATACCTTAGAGATAATTGTGTATTTAAGATTGTACCTATGCTTAATCCTGATGGAGTTATTCACGGTAATTACAGGTGCTCTTTGGCGGGCTGTGATCTAAATAGAAGATGGAAAAAACCTCGTAAAGTAAGATGATTTAAATATAAGCATAAAAATATTTTTTTTTTAATGTAATATTTAGAAATTGCATCCTACTGTTTTTCACATGAAGGAAATGATAAAAACATTTGGAAGAGAACGTGAAATAAAATTAATAATAGATTTGCATGGCCACAGCAGAAAGTAATTTTTATTTTAAAAAATAAAAAATGTATGAATAATTTATTAAAAATTATAAAAAGGATGAATACCTTCTTTTATGGATGTTCTTACAAAGAAGACCCTGTTCTTACAAGAATTTACCCTTATATGATGTCTAAAATGACTGATTATATTAATTTTGAAGAGTGTAGATTCAATGTATAAAAATCAAAAGAAAAGACTGCAAGAATAACTCTTTGGAAGGAGTAAAGAGTCATGAACGTCTTTACAGTAGAGGCTTCTTTTTATGGAAAATAAAAAAATTAAACTAAAACTCATTACAGCATTTAAGACTATTTAGATATAGGGAAAAGTTTAGTTGTTAATTTATATAATTATTTATGGGAAGATGAAAGTGAAGATAATAAAAATAGCAAAAAAATCAATAATTAACTTAACAAGAATAGCATTCTAAAAGAAATAAAAGATAATGAATAAAAGATTATTAATATGGAGTCAAAGAGTGATTCTGATGGATCTGACTCAGATCCTTCAGAGGATGAGTTATCAGATGAATAAATGATTAAGTTGCTTCCAAAATCAGTTCTTACTAAAAAATAAAAAAAATTACTAGAATAAGAGGAGGAAAAAGCTAAAGAAAAAAGAGAAAAAGAGCTTGCAGCTAAAAGACTTTAAAAAAAGAATGAATTATTATAAGGCAATTAATCTGATTCACAAACTGACAGGAAGAAATTTTTAATAAGCAAAGTTATGCCTAGGGTATAAAAAGTAGTTGAAAAAAAACCTGAAAATATAAAACCTGAAGGATAAGTTGAAATGGTGGATGCAGCTGTTTAAACAGATGCCTCTTTCATTATGGAGATGAAGGCTTATTTAATGAAAAAATAATCTCTTCAAAATGGCTTGTAAAATGGATAGTCAATAGTAATTTTTAACTTTCAATTTTTCTTTTTTGCTATTGCTTTAAATATTTTAAATTAAGATATCATCTTAACATTTAGTTTTTGCATAAAAAATTTTATCAAAAAATATTTAAATTTTAAATAATATTATGTTAAATTATCGATAGAGTTGTTAAAGATTCATTTTAAATCAATCTTTTATCCTAAAAATTAAGTTATTAAATATTTTTAAATATCAAAAATATAGAACAGTCTTCTTAAGAGTTAAAGCATGGGTGGATTTATGATTAATAAGTTGCAGCAAAAAGTTTAAGATTAAACAGTAAATTCAATAAAATATTGAGAAAAGTAAATGAACTAAATTAAATAATTTAATACAGAATAGGTAATTGGTTCCTAATTTGATGAGCAATCCCTTGGCTAGAAAAGAAAATCAATTTTTTGTATAATAATAAAATTAATATCAAAGAAACTCCTTATAATAAAATATATCACCTTAAAGCCAAATGAGTGCTTTATTCTTTGATAAAGTAATAAAATATTTATTCTAATGAAATAATTAAAAATTTTTTTTATTTTTAGACTAATGGTAGCTAAACTTTGAGGCACTAGAATGAGAGCAAATTTTCTCAAGGAAATTACAAAGTCAAAGTATAAATCTTTTTCTTTAAACTTATTAAAGCTATTAATTACTATTACAAACAATATCAATAAAAGTTAATGGAAAAAAAAATTCTTTAAAAAATTTTTATAAAGTAAATTTCAATAAAAGATTTTTGCAAAATTGAATTTATGGCTAAAAAAATGAAATAAAATAAATGAAATTTCAAAGTTTTTGTAAAAGATTTCACTCAGAAAATATAATTGTTAAGCAATAGACAAAAATACATTTGATTTATATTTATAAATTCTGATAAAATAGATCGTCAATTTTTTATTATTTAAGATAAATAGATATTTAATTATAAGGGAATTTTTAAAGTAAATAAAGAATCTTTTAATTTTAAACTTAATTAGGAAATTAATTCTTCAAAATAAGAAGACTCACTCAAAGAGAAATAGAACACTTAGGGCTAGCTAATAAAAAGCGAGTATCATTTTAAATAAATAAATATAACTATTTATTAAAAATTTTTGTTTTATTTAAAGCAATCCTGAATTAAATTAGCTTAACAACGGTTAACAAAATGGAGTTAGTGCCACCCAATCTTATCAAAGTAATTAGTTTTTTCTAAATTATATTAAAATATTCTTATCAAATTTAACGAACTTTAATATAAATTATAGATAATAGTTAATTGAATGGCTAAAAAGAATAATAATTTTAAGCACCTCAGAAATAGAAAACTCCTTAACTGGTCAGCAAGAGTCAAATGGTTGAAGGAGGTGGAATTGCACCTAACAATAACAACACTAGGTATAGTCAAGTTAAAAGTTTGTTAACTACTAACATAAGCAGCGTATTAACGAATATAATTCCATAAACAACAACAAACGCTTTTAATAATAATAACAATAATAGCTCAAATTTACCATAATTATCTAATCCTAGCTTGCAAAATATCAAAATGAGCTAGCAAATAACTCTTGCCGCAAGTAATAATTAGTAAATTACCAATGTAAATATGATGGTTTCCCCAAAAACAGATAATTTTTTGATTAAAAAATCAAAATCTTCTTCAAACGCCATAATGAGATAAAGTAAAATAATAATTTCAAATTAAGGTAATGATTTACTTGGCAATAAAAAATAGAGGTTTACAAATTTAAACAACTGAGTGAAGTAAATATGTATTAATTTACTCTATCTAAAATTGATTGTTTTCTGTTAAATTATTTTAGTAAATTATAAAAATGTATATTTAGAATTATTTATTTTAGCTATTTGTGTGTAAATATGAAAATATTAGCATCCAAGATTATAATTTTCCAAATTTTACTCATATTTAATTTACTTATAAACTTACAACTCCATAAATGTATTACTAAGCTCTAGGAATCTCCAAATAATAAAAGATTTATCTTGGATATTGTAATCTTTGGTATAAATAAATGCAGTGGATTCAAATCATTGAATATTATTAATTATTTCAATTTACTTTTATTTATTTAATCAAATAATTAACTTATGAGCTTAGAAAACTAAAATGGAGATTAAAAATTCTTAGAGTAAAATATTTAAACAGAGAAGAAAATATTGTAGATTATTGATGAGCTTGAAGATGTTTACATCCATTAAAGTCTTTGGCTTTAAGGAAAAGAGTTTTTATATTCAATTTAAGATAAGGATATTAGGTAAGATAGTAGAATCTTGAACATAGAAGCAAGATTATTGATATAAGAAGATCCAGTTGAATCCGAAAGATTAATGCAATCCATTTTTTTAAAAGACCCTTTATATTTTAAAAATACTTTTGAGTATTTGACCTTTCTAGTTGATTCTTCTCAAGCAAAATCAAACTTAGTACTGAAAAAGTTACAAAACTTACTATTCAATTTTTAGGATGAAAGATTAAACGATGCCTACTACTTAGCTTGTAAAAGTTTAACCTTAAAATCTAAGAAAAATATGAATATTTCAAGACAAATATTGAAAGAAGCTATTTAAAAGGCTAAAAAACCTTACTAAAAAGCAGATATGTATGCTTAACTAGGTAATACTTTCTTAGACTTAGAAGACTTTGAAAATGCTATCTTATGCTATACATAAGGATTACAAATTTAGCCTTAAAATGACGAGTGTTTGAATAATATAAGCTATTGCTATTTGGAAATGAATGAATTATAAAAGGCAATACAATTTGGAGAATTAGCGCTATAAAACTATCCTAACAACTCTACTGTACTTGGAAATTTAGCTTATGTTTATGAGGAATTAAACTAGTTAGATAAAGCAGAAAATGCTTATTTGACTTTATTGTAAAATAAATCTATAAATTCAGTTTAGTATTCTAATTATTCACAGTTCTTGTTTTACTTTAGATTTAAAGACCCTCAAAATAGAATATAAATTTTAGAAAATTTGACAAAAGGTTTTCTATTAGATCCAAATAGATAGAATCCCATATTTTCAACATTTTATGAACTACTTAAAAAAACTGATTAATTTGCAAAAGTTATTTATTCATACTAACCTATCATGTATTACATTAATTTCATTGAAACAGTAAGACTTATAGCTCCCCACTTACTATTAAGAATGATAGTTAAAATATTCTTGAACTTATAGTTTATTTGTTCGTCAGAAGCAGATGAAGAATATCAAGATTTTTCAGATCAAAGTTAAGATTCATAGGAAGAACTTGAAAATTAAAATGAAAATTAATCAGCATAAATTTAAAATCCAATTATAGGAAGCGAAAGATAATAAGAAGAAATAAAGTCAGAATAACAATCATAATGCTTGACTTCGATTTGCCTATAAAATATAACTTAAAACTAAAATGAAGAAAAAGATGATGAATTAGAAACCATCCAATCTCTTCAACCATATTCAGATTCTACTTTTAAATAGGAAATATCTACTCTTCAAAAAGTTCAAATATATAAATTGATGCATGATCTTATAAAAGTTAAAATCAAAGAAAATCAAATTGTGAATAGTTTGATAGTATATAACAAATTTATTTCTCAGAATTTACATTTTAAAAATAATATTCAATTCTGGGATTTATATTTCGATTGATTGTTTGTATTAAATTTATTTATTTATTATTTGTTTTTTATATTCTTTGTATTTTATATTATTGAATTTGAATATAAAAATTTTACTTTTTTCTATTTTTAGGTTTAGAAAATGAAATTTTTGATTTTCAAAGCTAAGTTTTTTGAATTTATATTTTTGTAATATTTGATATACTTTATTGAATGTATTTTAAACTATTTATGCACCAATTTAAATAGTTAGTATAAGTATTTAATCTAACTCATCAAAATAAATAAATAAATTATTATATTTTTTATTTGTAAAAATTTATTTGATAGAAATTTTTTTTGGAAAAATTTTAGTTTTGTGGATAAAATATATTATTTGATAAAGTTTGAATATAATTTAAAAATATAAAAAACAACGATTCAATGATTGATTGATTGATATGTTTAGTAAATTATTTTAATAACTTAATTTTATTTTTCAGTCTCTTTTAACATCATAACCTCTAATTAATAAATGTTGAGCTGCTTTACTATCGACTCCAACGAAAGTTCTATATTTAGTTTTAGATTAGTAATTAGCAGGAACATTGAATTATCCATCGATTTCAAGTTTATCACTAGCATTTTTGAAGGTTTCTCCATCTAAAACAACTGTGCTATTTCTGGTAATAGTAACTTAAGTATTTTTAATGTTGTTTTTAATTTCAGCTAAAGTAACACCCAAAGAAGGCTTAAGGATAATTTAAGGTGAAAGGTTAAGTTTGATGTTTTCAAATTCGTAATCAGAGGCATCAGAAGTTTCAACATGGACTCCTACGAGTTTAAGGATTTGTCTGTTCATGAAATATAAATCTTATTCACATGAAGAAGCTGATTCAGGAGCAAGATTTTGTTAGAATTTTTAACCAGCAGTCTTAATATCATTTTTAACTGTACTGAAGCAGAAAGCTCTGTTGACTTAAGTCATACCAACTCTGTTGTCGTTTTCAAGCAATTTAGGATAGTCTTAGTACATGCATTCTAAACGAGAAGAACTTTTGAATTTGGTTTTTGTTGCATCAGCGTATTTGGGATTAATAAATTCCATGATAAGACCCTTTGTTTTTTCAAGGACGGAATCATATTCTTATAAGCTAAAGACAATAGAGTTGATATTACCAGGGAAGACAGAGTATCCATGTTCATCAACTGGTTCTTTAGGAAGAAGAGAACCAAGTTAGTTATATTCTACATTAATAGTGAGTCTTTCGTTACCCTTAGTTAATTTGCAAATAGCACCTACAGCCTCACCAGGTTTACGAGGAGCAGTTATGGAATTTACTTCGAGGTTTTTAGTTTTAGAGATAGCCAAAACAGAAGGAAGAGCACGGAAAACAAGAGGGTTAGTGTCTTAGAAAACAACAAGCCACTTCTTACCTTGTTAAATCCACTTTTTAGGAAGTTAGTGTTAAAAGAGTAAAGTATGGACATCACCATGACCATGAGGCTTTGTTTCAATTAACAAAGAATTAGGTAATTAAGTAAAGTGGGCATCATTATCAATCATAGCAGGGACTTTCTCTTATTTCATGATAGTAATTTGGTCCTTAGGGAATCCATAATAGTTGTTTTCTTCAAGAAGCTTCATGGTGAGTGTGTATGTATCATCAGAAGTCATGATAGCTAATTCAGCCTTTTCGTTAAAAGCTCTAATGAAGTCTAAGTAGTAATTCAAAAAGGTTTGACCAGTAGTTATTTCAAATTGAATACCAATCTTAATACCATCATATTAGAGTCTTTCACCCAAACCACCTGCAACTAATTAATATCAAAAAAATTTTAATAAGATTTTAAAAAATATTTTATATCTTAATTAAAATGATATTTAAATTCTTTAATTTTTATTGATCTAAGATCATATTAATTTAAAGTTTTAAATTGAATTGATTCTTTGTAAAAAAATATTTATTTATTTAATTGCAGATATATTGATAGATAATTTTAATTAAAATATCTTATCAGATTATTTTTGAAATATCTTTTTTAAGATTCTATTTTAAAATTTTTATTAATTAATTAATTTCAATCAAAGATAGATAGATAGAAAGAAAGAATCTTTCTGTTAATTGCCTTTTATTTATTTTTTTATTATAAATAAATTTAAAATCACTAAAATTTCTTATCTAACTTGCTTTAATTTTTAAACAAAAGCTATGGCTTGAATTATCAGACATTAAATATCTAAAATATTTTTTATTTATGTTATAACTTTATTATTTGTATTCAAGATTATAAATTTTTCTAATTTTTCTATTTGTAGAGCTTTTAAGAATGAATAGTTGATAAAACGAATATCAAAAGATTATTGAAAAAAGTAAAATGTAATAATTATTAAGCTATGTTTTCGAAAAGCTTGAGTGTTTACCTAATACAAAAGCAGTGTGATTGAGTTCTTCACGACCAATAGATTCTAATCCAGCTACTTCTTCAAATGAAGAAAAGTTGACCTTTTCACCAATTGGGACAGAGGGAACAAAGCCTTCATAGGGATTGACATTATCGGCAGAATTCTTAAGTAAGACCTTAGCTCTTTTAGTGTATTCTTCAAGACCACCAGGATAGGTAGTGTTTAGCTTATTGACCTATTTTATGGATTTAAAATGATATTTTTAAAAATATAATGGGTTGATAAAGAAAAAATCAAGCTCAAAATGAGTTAGTTAGATTAGGTATTTATCTAATAAAATGTGATGAAAAATTGCAAATACCTATTCTAAGAACTCCTTCTATTATTGCTCTGTGAACTTGTCTATGTTCTAAGCTAAGTGTCCTTGTCCAATTTTATTTAAGAACTCTACTAATTCAGCAATGGTGTGCATTTATTTATTTATTATTTTTATTATTTTTAATTAATTTTTTGCTATTAACTAATGAAAATAGTTTGTTGATTAGAATTTTTACTTGTTATATTTAAATTATAAAATATAAATGCAGATACTTTCTAAATTTAAAGAACAAAAAGTGCGTCAGAAATTTTTTGCAATCGTCAATTTTTGTGAATGTTTTATTTGTTCGACACATATCTATTAATTTATCATATTATTGGAAATTAATACTTACATTTACATGCCTATACACAAATTTGTAAATATTTGATTCTACAAACACTATACTCTACGTATTATCAGATTACCTTTTTAAAATGGTATCTCAGCTAAAGTACTCTCACTTCTCATAAATGATACCATGGATCTTCATGCAATACTTAAAAAAATATGACTATATGTGTGCTTTAATTGATGGATAAGTATCCATGAGTATAAAATAAAGAATTCTTTAAACTTATTAAATAAAACATCAGAAATTTATAAAGAAAGATATTTTAAAATTCTTTGATAATCTACTAAAATAATCAAATTGCATCATAAAAAAACCTATAAAATTTAATTTTTTATATCTCTGTCTCTAGGATAAGACATGCATAATTATTGTTTAAAGTATATTATTTCTAATAAATTGAAAATTTTGATGAAATTTACTATGTAAAAAATATGTGAAACTATTTACAAATTTTTTTTAGAATAATGATACTGTTATTGAAAATATTATCAATAAATTATTGATGCAGATTATTTTTGATGATATTTTTGAAAAAAATAAGATATGTATCGCATCAATAATCCCCCACTGAATGAATAAATTAACATTTTTCTAAAATTCTAATAATATCACATATTATTGTAATATGATTAAATTTATAATTTAATACTATATAATAGTTATAGTAGTCCATCAAATAAATTTCATATTATTTTTATCTTAAATTCAGCAATACATTTTAGATCCATATATTATAACAGCGCTTAATTAATTTTTCTTAATACTAATATTTTTTTTGTTAACTTTGAAAAATTTAAATGTAATTTTTGAAGTAAATAAATAGAAAAAATGAAAAAATCTAAAATAGACAAATAGATTTTAAATTTGGTTATGTTGTTATTATTTCAATGATTATTGTTATACTAGATTTATCTAAATTAAATGTCTAATTATTCCACAATTAACTAATAATTTAATCAATAAAATATTTTTGTAAACCTCTAAAACAATTTAAAGCAATAAAAAATAGAATCAAATGAATAATAAAATGATTAAAATAGGATAACTCACTCCATAAATATAATTTTACACATAATTAAATCTTCTAGCTCAAAATAATTATTAATAGGGAATTAAATTTTATGTTTATAACAGTTAGGTATATTTGTTTATTAAAATTTTAAGAAGAAAAATAAATTCAATCAGCAATATAAAAATTATTTTATATTTTTGAGTGGTTAGCAATTTATGTAATTTAAGTTTAAATATCAAAAAGGTAATTTAATAATAAAAATTTACATAATATAATTATTATTAAAAAAATTTGAGTTGAAACTGCTTAGAAACTTTTCAAAAATTTAAAAAAAATAATTTTAAATAAATAATTAAAAATGCAAAAACTCAAAATAAGACTTTTAAATGAAATCCTTAAATTAAAAAAAATAAATTATTTTGTTATTTCAAATGTAAAATGAAATAAATGAAAAATAAATTTTGAAAGTAGAATTTATCAAAAAAAAAAAATTAATAATAAAAAGAAAATTGTATATTTTCTGGATATTATCAAGCAAAAATATCTTATTTAATTTTATTTGAAAATCAACTGTTTTAAAAATTAAAATTTTTAAAAAATTAATTAATTAATAAATTAACTAATAATTAATTATTCTTTTATCAAAATGGAAATTATAGAGTAAATAGGTTTTATTCACTTTTGGGGGTTATCTCCAGCAATAGATTTTTTGGATGATACTCCTCAGAAAGATGCAATCAATGTGCTTCTAATGTGCACTTCAGATTTAAGACATGTCTTAAAGACAATAGCAGATAATTGCATATCAAACAAGGATTCTTAAAAAATCAAAAAGCTCAACATTTATGTTTATGAAAAATAGAAAGAATCATTTTGCAGATGGCTTCTTTTATTATAAATATTGCAAACAACATCTTTGAGTTTTAGAGAGAGAGTTGAATTATTTTTAGATGTCTTTGGTAATGCTATGATAAGAGAAAAATCATAGCGTTACATAGACTCTATCCTCCCAACTATCTAAAACTTAATAGCTGAAGAAACAAAAAAAACTAGAACCCCTCTTGAGCAAATTTTTGATTTTAAAGAAGTTAAATTTAAAGAGCGTGATGAGCTTTCTGATATTGTTAATTCTTGGCACAGTAAAATCCCATTCACTATGGAAAAGCATAGAGATTAAAGATTAAGGTATTTTATTTATATCAATTAAACATTTAAATACTCATTTTAAAAGAATCAAGCAAATAAAATAACATAATTTTATGTTCTAAAATATAATTTAATATTTATAATTGAATATTATTTTATTAATGTTAAAGCTATTAGAATTATTTACAATTTATTTTACTTATTATTTTTTAAATTTGTAGATATCACTATAAGGAGAGATACGATTTTAGAAAAAATTTAATTGATTGGGATTACTAAATGGGATTAAAAGATTTTGCAAGTATTATTCATTTTTATCATTACAGAGAATGGAGATAAACTGGTATAGCTTTTGAATAGAGATTCTCTTCTTATATAGTTCCTAATAGAACTATGAGCAGCTACATTCCTGGTAAAAAAAAGCTAACTTATGAAAATGTTGTAGTTAGAGGTTATTGGGGTGATATTATTATTTCTCCATATATTAGTATGGGTGTTGAATGTGATGTAGAACCTGAGAAGGAAAAACTATTTAAAATTTCTAATATGCAACATGTTGGTCACTCTGTCGAAGTTACTGAATTCAATCTATAGTATTGGCTTTAAATGATAGAAAAATAAGAGGAATATCATTTAACATTCACCGATCCATATAGAAGTGATAAAAATGCAGAAGAGAAGAAAAAAGAAGCTAAAAGAATGGATGCAAAAAAAGAAAACGAAGAAATAAAGGAAGAGGAAAATGAAGAAGACGATGAAGAAGAAGAAAAAAAAGAAGACAAAAAGGAGAAAGAAGAAGACAAAAAAGAAGAGTAAGATAAATAAGAAGAAAAGAAAGATAAAAAAGAAGGAGAAGAAGAAGAAATTCCAGTTGAAAAGCCTAAAGATTCAGTAAAGCAAGAAGAAAATAAAAAGGAAGATTTGTCTGGTTTGTCACCTGAAGAAATAGAGTAAAGATAAAAAGAATATCGCGAAAAGAAAGAAAAAGAAGACTACCTAAAGGGTAGTGAGATGTATGACTTATTGGAAGGCTTTAAGCAAATGAACATTAAAATTATTCCTGTATTCGAAGAATTACCAAAACTTGCAATCAAGAAGAAGTTTTAGGACTTTTTCGATATCGGAGTTGTAGGATTTATCTAATCAGGTGTACTAAAAGATAATGAATTCTTAAAATTATTTAGTAAAGAAGCCTTTTTATACTTTGAAAACACTAATTATATAGTGCCTCTCAAAAAAGATGAAAGAAAATAATATAATGAAAAAATAATACAGCTTGCCAATGACATAAAGCTAAAGCACTGCTCTGAATATAACAGCCAACATCACTACAAATTTACTGTTTAGAAGTGATGAGATTTAAGAAATATTTTCAATAAAAAAATATAATTTTTAAGTAAAAATAATAATAAATAAATAAATATATGTTTTTTATCTAATTAACTAAATAAATATCACTAGTATCCATTTTAATTTTAATTTTTCAAAAAATAAAATAAAAATCTAAAAAATAATTGAAAAATTCATTTTAAGTTTAAAATACTTCTTAATATTTCCATCAAATTTAAAAAATAATTAAATTTATTTTTTAAAATTTTCATATAACTTAAATGGAAATTATTATAACTACAATTCACTTTAAGTTTATAGATAGTAAATCCTTATTCATATTTTAAAATATTTAAAATATAACTCAATTTATTTGTTTATGATTCTATAAATCTTTAAGTTGAAATTATCAACAGCTTTAAATTTAAAAAATTTTAAAAACATATTTTCAACCTTTCTGCATTAATTAAATATTTATTTAGAAATTATATTTATCAATATTAATAAATTTATTTGTTTTATAAAAAAAGACTATTTTTTTTAAATTAGTAGCAAAGTAAGAATATTGAATAATAAATATAGTGATAATCATACACATAAATATAAAAGGATTTAAACTTACTTACTTACTTAGTATCTTTTACAAAAATTAATAAGCAATTAATATTATTTATAATTTATTTAATTTAAAATAACTTATATTATTATAAAATTTATTTATATATTTTTGAATTTTTTATTTTTATACTTTGATTAATTTATCTTAGTTTCTATAATTTAATTTTGCTTAAATAAAAATTATGCTTGTTGGCTCAAACTTAGATCAATTCAAATCTTACTTGTTGTTTTAGTTTTATTAATCTTATTATTGCTCAAATTCAATAAATTGTTATTTACATTAGCTACCTATCTTATAGTCTGACTTAATCCACTATTCATTCTTTACATTTAAGGGGATTAGTCATTCATACAATTATTAGCCTATATAGTTATACTGATACTGGCTGAATGCTTATTTTAAGTTTTAATTGTATTGCTTGGATTTTGGTTTTGATCATCAGAGACTTTGTTGCTAGTTCTTGCTGAATTAAATTGATTATATGAAATATTTGATGATTTATTGTTGATATTTGTTTAAGTTTTGCTATTTTGTTGTACTTATAAGTTGTTTTTGTAAGGCTAATTTTCTATATTTGAATTATAGTCATTAAGGTAATCAGATTTTTATTAGAGAGCACGGGATTGTTTATTATTTTTTTCTTCTTTAATCTATTAAAATTAAGCGGACTTTAATCCGCTTAAATTGATACTTAAATTATTTACAGATTAAGGGTTCCCGTTATGAATCATTGATGTTATTGGTTTGAATTTATTATTCAATTCTAATGAAACTGGTGTTGCCTTAGCGTTTTCTTTTTCACTAATATTAACTCCACAAAAAGAGTTTTCAGAAGTCTTTATTTGTAAATTTTCCATGATAATTTAGTTAACTTTAGAATCACCAATAGATGAATTTTGGATGTTGTTTTATGTATCATAATTATATACTGTATTTGTTGGTATATTTTGTAGGGAAGCTTTCTCTAGACTACATTTAGATTGTAATGATGTTATTTCTATTTAAAGTTCTTTCTTTTCTTTCTCATTAATGTTTATTTTTTAAATTATTTCTTTTAATCCATTCAAAGCGAGCTTCATGTCCTTACTTTCCATAGAAGTTCTAAGAATACCATTGCTTTACTCTATCATTTCTGGATAAGTTTATAGAGCTTCCTTCATTTATTAAAAGAAAATTGCTTCGATTTCCTTTTAGTTTGTTTTAAATTGCTGTTGAGGTTAATTTGATGAGAGTTGTTGCTAGTTGATTGCTTAGTTTTCTTTTTAATTGCAGGCAGCTTGTGCTATTGATGACTTATTTAACTAAGCTTGCTAAATAAAATTGAATTAATTTAAGATTTTCCTTATTTTAGATATCTATTGATCATTCTAAAATTTGGACTATTATTATTAAGAAAATTGTTAGTTATCATCTTGTGTTTTCTAAAACTTTTAAGACATTTCGCTATAAAAATTTTCTGTAATAGGTGTACCAAAAGTAATGTCTCTTTTTTGCTACATTTAAATACTATTTTGCTATTGTTATGAGTATTATTATAATTGGTAGTTTTAATTGTTAAAGCAATTTTCAAATTGCTATTTACAGTTAATTTAATTATTAATATCATTTTAATTTTGCTGTAAATTAATAATTAAGTTTGGTCTTGAAACATTGTTTTCTTTAGAAAACGAATTATTTTGATTAAAACCCATATTTAAATTATTTTGAATAAAGTTAGATTAGATTTAGTTGATTTATTAATTTTGTTCATAGTTTTAGTATTGATTATTAAAACAGTTGTCATTTTACTAAGTATTAGCATTGGTGTTTAGATTGTGCTGCTATAAGTTAATAACCAAATTAGGTCTATCTTTAGAAAATGAGTTATCTTGATTTAGATTTTAGTTATTCTGCATGAATTTAGAATAATTTTAGTTAATTGAATTATTCTGTTTGTTTGGTGTTAAGTTAAAGATTTACTATTTTTAACTATTATTTTCTGGTATAAATGTCATTTAATTGCTTCTTACATTCATATTTTCTATATTTTCATTTTGTTAATTCATTAAAATATTTAAATTAACACTGCTCATGGGAGTTGCTGACACTGAAAGGTTTTTTAAATGATTTTGATTAAAATCTCTATTATTATTTAGTGTAACTCCAACTACTTTATTGATACTTTTACTTTAGTCTACAGAAATATTTCTTCTATTGCTTGCATTTTTAGTTTTTTCTACATCTTTTTATGAGTAACAGCTATTGACTGATTGATTATGTATAGGAGATACAGATCTATTTTGATTATTATTTACAGCTCCTCTTTTATTTGAAATAGGAGTATTAATACTAGTATTGTGAATATCATCTTTATTGTTTGATTTTTTGTTGTTACTATTCTTCTATTATGAAGCATCATATGTAATTAATGTCAAGTTGTTACCTATTATTTCTTTTTACTGTATTGCTAGAGGTGACTAAGAACCAGATTTATTTTATTAATTTCTTTATTGGTTTGATTTCTATTAGTTTTGTTAATTAATCACTTTTTAGAAACTTTTATTTAGAGCTCCAGTAGTCAACGGAGTGACTGCTTGGCTTAAAGAGCGCTTATTCTTTTAAGCTTCTTCCTTCTTGCCTTAATCTATGGTTTAAATTTAATTTTAAGACATTGTTGGAACCACTCCTCTCATCGTTTAAGGTTCACTACGAGAAAGATCTAATTTTTGGCTCTATGGAGACATGAAATCATTTGTTATTTAGGGCAAAGTAGTTGTATTAGATGGACTGTTTATCGACAAAAGGTTATTCACAACTTAACAGCTATTGAAATTTTCAATATTACTCTTATCATGTGAAATTTGAGAATTATTTTTATTTATAGTCTCTGATTAATAATTGCTAATACTTCTTAAATGCTAAATACGAGTTGCATTAAAATTTTGATTAGATTAAGAAAGATTATCACTGCTTATTGCAGCAATTTGGTTATTTTTAGAAGATTAGACGTTGTTGAAGTTTCTATTCGACGTAGGTACAGAATAGCTATCTTAACATTGCGACATGATAGAAGCTTTATTGACTTATATTTTAGGGCTTTTTGAAAGGCTGTGGTTATTAATTACATTGAGATTATCGCTAGAGTTAAAATTTTCTTAATTCATAATCATGTTCAAATTTACATTATTTGATAATGAAAGGACTTGATTTCTATCTTACTGTCTTTGGCTTGGACGATTAACACAGCTCATATTTTACTAAATCAAACTTAAATTCGGGTTTTGAATTAAATTACTGAGATTTGTATTATTAATAAATGAATAAGATGTGTTGTTGTTGTTATTATTGCTTAAGCTATTGTAATTTAACTGAGCAATTTAATTCTAAATTGCTGATTGCTTGTGAATTTAATTATTCAGTTTCTTTATTTTCTCTTCCTTCATTAAAAGCTCCTGAATTACAAAGGAGTTCTTTTTTGTGTAGTCATCCTTAAAATTAATTTTTCATAAACTTTAATTTTGTTAACTTAAGTGAAAATTACCTTAATTCTGTTGGCAACTTCTTCCATTTGTTCTGCTTTCTTTTTTTCATTCCAAATTTGTTTCTTCAACTATTTGCTTTTATCTGTTAGTTCAAAGCTCTTCTCTTAAATTTAGAATTGCATAAGCTTAAGCTCATGCTATTATTTTTTAATTTGCTCCCTATAATTGAGAATTAAATTAGGAAAAAAGGTAATTTTATTATTTATAAATTACATCAGTTAATCATTTTAATTTTTAAAAGCTTTTAAAGATTCTTCATAGTTTTTCTCTCTTAACTTAAGAACTGTTTCATTTCCATCTATTTTTTACTGTTAAATTTGAATGATACTGTCTTTCTCAATAATTTTTTGCTCTAATCCACAAATTAACTTTCTAGTCTTATCCAATTCATTATATAAACCATCTTACTATTTTAAATTAATTAAGCTTAATCAGATTTAAAAATAGAAATTATTTTTTTACTTGATTTTCAGACTTATTTCTTAGATCATTAAACAATTTAAAATTGTATTCACTTTGCTACTCAATAAGCTTTTTTTCTTATTAAAGACTTGATATTTTATTCATTAGAATGTTTTTTTCCTACACAAAAAAAATATTTTCATAAAATAATTTTAATTTTATTTTATTACATTTTCATGAATTTGCTTCATCTTTTGAATATTTTTTTCAGTATCGTTGGCTAGCTATCCTGTTCTCTCCTCTGCTTCCTACTTTTACTTTTCAATAACTTCTTCCAAAACTCTTATCTTATTCTCGAGGTTTGCTTATACTACTTCTTAATTTTTTCTTTAAAAGTTAAAATAATTATGAAATTTGTTTATCATTGTTTTTTAATATACTATCTCATCTATTCATAGTCTTTAAGCATAGCATTAATTGAGTCCTTCTCTTCTTTGTATTGCTAAAGCTTCTGCTAATAACTTTTTTCTTCTTCTTATAATTATTTTTCTAAGAGCATCTTATCCTTTTCGTATTCTGCCGCTTTCTCATTCATTTAAGATTTCTTAATTTTTGATTTTGAAAATTTTAAAATTCAGTTAGTTAATTGCTTTTTAATTATTTACTTAAAGTTCTAGTTTGTTTTTAAGATCTTTAATTTGAAACATATAATCAGATATCTCTTTATCATGCTACTTTTAGAGAAGCTCTTTCTCCCTTTAATATTTTTACTATTTAAGTTTAAAACAAAGCATTAATATCCTTTAACTTAATTTGAATATTAAAAAAAATTTTTTAAATGTAAGTTACCTTGCTTTGGTCGTTTCCATTCAAATCTGTTATTGCAGACATTAATTGATCATTCAATTTTTAAAGATTTTGTATTCTTTCTTCCTATTCTTTATTTTATATTTCAAGCATACCCAATTTCTAAATTAACTTGTCATTCTAGTTATTTTAGCTAATAGGTGGGAACATAGATGAAGATTTAACAACATTTTCCTTCATAATTAAGCTAAGTAAATCAGAATCGCCCCTTTTGCATTCAAATATAAAAATTAAAACATAATTTTAAAATCTCTCAAATTTTTACTTTTATAAAAGCTTATTGCTGCAAGAATCTTGATCAGATTATGCAATTGCAGTGCTTAGGGTATAGTGCTTATTTAGCTAGTCTTAGCAATTCAACTTTTCGTTTTGTGTGTTTTAATTTTGGCCAAAGCTAGAAAATATGGATTAAGCTTTTATTTGATTCTACTAACTTGAGTAAAGGAAGTCAGTATTAAAGCCCTAAGGCATTTAAAAATTATCTTGCATAGTATAAATTATTAATGAGAAATAATTCTGAAAATTAATAAGTAGCCTTTATGTTTCTACTAATAAAAATGTTAGTGGCTATTTATATAGTTTTATTTGCTTATTTGATAATGATAGAAATAGATATTTTCTGTATGTTTGTTTATAACCTTTCTTTAATTTTTCTTAAATAATTTGAATATATATGCAATATTTCTAATAATTGTTTTGATTTCAAATTAATCAATCTATTTTTTTAAAACTCTTTTTCTATTATCGTTCATTTGAATATCAAATAAATATACTATCATTTTATCTTTCAACAGATAAATTTTAAAGGTTTAATTAACTCCAGTAAATATCATTTTGAATGTTTTTTTTTATTAATTACAAGTATTTAATATTTAAAGAAATTAGCAATTTAATTATTTCTTGTTCCTTTTAAAATCAAAAAAGTATAAAACCTCTTAAAATAAACATAAATGCCGTCTAATTTATTTATTTTCCATCTCTAAAGATAAAATGATGAATAAAATATTAACATTGAATTAGTAAAAATTAAATGATAGTCTTTTATAAAGATTAATAAGAATTTTATATTCTACAGAGGGATAATTACTTTTATGAATTTGATGATATTAGTTAGAATAAAATAAATAAATATAACAAACATTAACCTCTAAATTAATTTCCTATAATATTTTATAATTTTTTTGAACGATAATTAAAAAAATATTAATATCAATCACTTAATCACTTGAGTTCTTTGATTTTAACTGTGAAATAATTTGATTTAAGGGAAGTTTTAATAGAGATCATAATTGAGTTATTTTATTTTCTTTTATACTAGAATAAATGATAAAATCTCATTTTTCTTTAAAATATTTATCTCTTTAACTTTACTGATCATTTTAAAACCTTTATTTAATTTAATGAATTCGATGATTTAAACACTTAATTTTTTTAATTTTTGCTAGAGTGAAACCTTTAAAAATTTAAAAATACTAATTTTTCTATATAAGTAAATCCAAGATATCCCATTTATATTTAGATAGGTGTTTGTTTGCTTAAATATGAATAAATTAGATTTAGTTTTAAATAAAATATATAAATAAACAATATTTTTAATATTTATTTTAAGATTTGATCATATGTGTTTAATCAAGATCTCTCAAAAAATCTGAAATTAATAATTTTTAATATATTTTTAAATAAGCTCAGTAATAACTTAAAATATTTTATTAATTAAGTTAAATTTTTAATAGATCAATTTCTTCGTTTTTTTTTTTTTAAATAATTGAAACACTATTGTTTTTATAATGAAGAAGTTAAAAATATTCCTTTATGTCTTTCATCTATGTTGCTTTATAAATTTAAGAAACTCAGCATTTATTGTTTGTTTCTTTATGAATAAAATTTAATAAACCCCTTTAAAGCATGATATTTTTTTTAGCTAACTTTCTAATTGAATTTAATTTTTTTTACTTTGAACTTGGCTATTTTTTCAAACTTTCTATTTTCTTTTTCTCTAAATTTTTGTATTTAAATTAAACATTGACACTATGATTATGATTAACCATTAATGTTTTTTTTGCTGCTCAAAAAGATTTAAATTTTTTTTCTTAGATAAATTTGTTGTTTGGTTTTTCAATTTGAGTTTTGTAATTTTTAATATTTATTCTTATTTAATATATTTTTTAATGTATATTATTATCATAATATAAATCAGTACCTTCTGATTGATACTCTAAACTCTATGGAGCTTCAGTTTGAGGCTTGATGTTTTCATATTCATTTTAGTTTTCATAATTTTAATCATATTGAATTAAATCATGTTGAATTGGATATTGAGATTGATAATCAATATCATTTTATTAGAAATCTTAAGTGTTAGAAAATTAGCCAACACATTAAGTATTTCTATCAAAAAAGGTTTTATCTTTTGAAAAACTATCATTTGCAAAAGGGAAATCATCTCCAGAGCTTTAGGTTTTCTATCTTTACATAAATAACAACTTTTCATTTTCATTTTCTGATTTTAATTCTAATAACTCTATTTCTTCATTTGTATTATCTTCAAAACTCTATTTGTATGTTTCTTCATTTATGAATGAACTCTTATTTTCTTCTTCTACTTCTTCTTTTTTTGAATCTAATTTTTATTATCTGCAACTTTTTGTAGGTATTATTAATTGATCTTTCAAAAGATCAGTTTTAGGGGGTGATGTAATATCAAATTAATCTTAACCATTAATTGATTGAGGGTTTTTTATATCAATATAATTTTATTCACTCATTATTACTATTATTCACAAAAAATTACTTATCTCAAAATTTTATTTTTTAATTATTTAATTTCTGATAAATAATTTACTGCCAATCAATCAATCAAAATTAATTGATTTGTAGTAAATACAAAAATGATAGATTTAAATTTACTCACAAACGGTATTATTTTTTTCTGGATTTTTTGTCAACAATATACTGAATATGCTAAAAATATGCTAGTAACATATATAATTTTTATAATTTTTTGATATTGATAGAGGGGAATAATATTATTTCGAAAAAAACATCAATTTTTTCTATTTAAAGTTTCTTTTCTTTTAACTTTGACACAATTAGATTTGGTATTATTTTTTTACCAAAAAGTAGATATTAAAAATTGTTCGCTTGATTTTAAATCACTTATTGGGGCTCAAACTTTTTGATTAAAAAGTCTACAAAAATTGTTTATAGAAAGTCTGGTTTTCTTATGAGATTACATTTATTAAGAAAATTATCTCATTCTAAAGAAAAAATGTTTGAAAAATTTAAGAAAATAAATTTATTATAAATAAAGAGGAAAAATATAAATAAGAAGAAGTTTATTAGAATAAAATTTTTTGATGATTAATAAAAAATTCATTTATTTTAAATTTCGATTAATATTTAATTAGTAAAATATGAGATGTATTTAGAAATATTGCTTTTAAAAATATTACAGTAAAAAACAAAAATTCAAGCTATTATAATATAAATAGATAGATAGATGAAGCAAATATAATTTTCCAGAAATTTTATAATAAAGTTTAATAATACTGTAAGGAAATCAACAGTTAATATTTTTTTACTAAACTAGTTAAGGATAAACAAAAAAATACATTAAAATAAATAAACATTATTAAAAACTCACTCAAAATCCATATATGAGGGATTACGTAACATTTGGAGCATGTAATTTTTAAAATAAAAGTAATTTATTTTAGTCCATTTTTTTTTAAGAATCGTTTAATCGAATTCTCCCATAACTTGGAAGGCTTTATCCAATTATATTCTATTATATTTATTAAAACTATTAATTCTACCTGTGATAATTTAAAAGTTCAAATAGTTGTTTTCTAATTTAAATTAGTTTGTTAATATTTCAATTATGAATTCAAAATCTTTAAGCTAGTAAGATTTCACTTTCAAGAGCTCACTATAATTAATTAGATTTTAGCTTAAATTAAAATAGCTGTTGTATTATAATTCTGTAAGAGTAGGGAACTCTCTAATTAAAAATATTATATCTCTTTTGTTCTTATTTTTAGAAAAATAGTTCATGATGCGATTGAAATCTTTTTCTTCAACTCCTTTTAAATCTAAGTCTTATATAATTTTCTATTTTCTTTTTCTACCCAAATACCAAAGAAAAAAGGTCTTATATTCATCCTTAAAATTTATGTACTGAGGTTTTTAATAATTTTCTTCTTCAGTTTTATTTTTTTCCTGCCTGTGTCTGACTATATATTTACTTAGTTATGTTGTCTCTAATTTCACATTTTATTATTAAAGTTAATTATAATTTTAAGTTTGTTAATATTTTGTATCTAAAATAATTTATTTATTTAAAAAATTATGTATTTCGTTTGATTAACTTTAGCTCCAACAATTTAAATAATCGCTGTTTTTATTTTTTGATATAGTTTAGTTATTTAACATGGTTTGTTCTGTCTAAAAATATTCATTATGATTAAATTAGTTTTTATCTGAAATATTATTAGATCCAAATCTGTAATTATACTAAGATAATTGCTATTATTTTTTGAAATTTTCAAAAGTATCTGAAGGTTAACAAAAAGAACTGCCACTAAGGGGTTTATAATTATAATGATGTATTTAATTTTATTGATAATTATAATCATTTGAATTTTGATTTAAAGGAGATTTTGATTAAAATGAGATTGTGTTTTACTATTTCAGTAATTTTGGAGTTTAAAAATATTCTTTTTAAGGTTTACCTATTAGCTCATTATCTTTAATATCAAGATAACTTGATTAAAATTATTCATAAATTTCCTTAGTTAATTATGTATTATTTTGATTGCGATATGAATCTGATATTAGGCTTTAAGAATTCAAAGTATTTTAAAGCCCAAAATAGCCATTTGTTTATGATCCACTTAAATTTTTTTCATGATAATTTTATGTATTTTATTAGTCCTGATCACTCAAAATAAGTTATTATTATTAGCACATTAAATTATTTTATTATTAATTAAAAACAGTTGATTTGTTTTCAAAGGGAATGCCTTCATTTTTAAAAGATTAGTAGTCAAAAATATATGTTTTTTGTTATTATTTTTAATTAGTCATTTATTCTTATTCAAACATATTTTATATGCTTTATTCCGTACAATAAAATTATTGTTCTTAGGTATTAATAAAGCAGCATTTTAGTTGCTATTCTTGAGGAGAATGATTATTAATTTTTTAAATTTTTTATGGAGTATCAAAGCAATCATTTGTATTTTCGGGTTGTTATTGATTATTAAATTCCATTTCAAATTCCTAACTTGTATTAATAATAATAGGGAAATCATTTATTAAATTATTTTAATAATTCTAATTTAACAAATATTTTTCTTTTATATTTTTATCAATAAAAAACGAAGCTTCTTCATTTTATTAGTATACTTGAATAATATTATTATAGTTATTTTCATTAGAATCTCCAAATTTTGATTATTACTCTAATTAATTAACACTCTTCTCTTATATGTTTATAATATATTAATTGTAATCAGATAAGTCTTCTTCATTCTTTGAATCAAAATTTTAAGGTGCCAAGTTTTAATTTTTAGGATTATTATATATTGTATCAACTTTTATGAATTGATTATACTCATCATACTATTGTTCCTGATTTTATAACTAATCATATTAGCTCTAAGTTAATTATTGTTGTTATTAAATCATATAATTCTATTAAATGATTATTATTTCATTAGGATTAGGATCTGAATCCATTAAGTCTTATTATTATTAGGTTTAATCATGTGAGTGATAATTTTATTTTTACTCATAATTATGAATCTAAGATTTGCTGATTTGCTAGTAATTATTTAGCTATTTAAATTTAGAATCAGGTAAATAATTAGATTCGTATAAAATTTGTTCTAAACTTTTCTCTTCATATATCAATTGTTTTTTATTATAAAATTCTAATAACGAATTTTCGAATTACTAGGTATGGTCAAATATTTAATAGGTTTAGTCTTAAGAATATTTTTTAGCTCCAAAATAATTTTAAGTTTCTTAATCTTAGATGATCTCATATTAAGAGTTATAGTCTTAATCATAAATGCTCTCGTCTTCCTCGTTAAATTAATAGTTGAATTTTCTCATTTTATTTATAGTTTTAATTATTTATAAATAGCTATTAATAATTATTATTTAAATTAACATTATAAAAATCAAAAATTGGCTATTAATTTAAGTATCTTCTTTTTATTAGTGGTCTCTATTCTATATAACTTCTTAATATTTTATCAGATTTTTTTCCTATCTATGTTAAAGAAATTTTGAGGAAGAGTTTAAATAGTATAGTTAATGATTATAGAGGTTATGTAATTACGCTGATATTAGCAATTGAAAGGCTTTTGACAAAATAGAAATAGAATATTGTTTAAAAACACTTGTATTTTTACTAAATTACCATTTTTATTAAAAAAATATTTACACTTTTTAAATCAAATTCTGAAATCTTTGTTTTCAAAAATTTTTATGATAATTAATTTGATAAATCTTAAAATTTGCTCTGATTTCTGACAAAGTATCATGGCTGTTTTTCAATCATTTATTAATTTTTGATATGTTTGTAAATGGAAGTTTGGAAAATAAAAAACTTTACAGCATTTTTCTAAAAATAAGTCTCATAAAATAAATATTATTCTAATTAACTTGTTTGTTTTTGAAAATAAACTAATTTATTAAAAATAAATACTTTTATTTTCAAATTCTTTTAATTAAAAAATGTAATTAAAATTGACAACATAAAAAGAAGATAATTAATAATCAATTTGTTAATTTCAATTTTTCCTTAATAAATATTATTAAACAATTTATCTTTTATTAAAAATTAACTTTCGAGCTTGTATTACTGATTTATTAATTTCAAATTAAATTTACATGATTTTAAGATAAAAATAGATTACGTTTTTCATAACTAAAATTATATCGTATTATTTTTTAAAAAATTTTTAGTAACTATAAATAATGATGCTATATATTGTTTTGTTTTATTTAATCTTTCTATTTTTAAACTAAATATATGTCTGTCTTTTTCATATTTTAATTTCAAAATTTTGTTTAAAATTGAATGATTATTTAATAATTCTTTTATTGTAAAAACCTTTATGTCTATCCTAAAATGTCTATTATGCAAATTTATAAATAACCAAGTAGTTACTTTTAAAATATAAAAACATAGAATTTCTTACTTTTAATATAATAGATTATCAATTTAATAAATGTTAATCTCATCTTAATAATTTAAGATTTTTATTATCTGAAAGTTAGATCTTTAAATCTTCATTACCACTACATCATAAGCTATCTGCTTAACAGTAGAAGGAAGAGAAATATTATTTAATAATTCACTTAGCTAATAATTTAAAATAGTTATTCATAAACTACTTATAACTCTTCATAACATTAGATTTTAGAAATTTAAATATTTATTTTTGCCTAAATTTAAAATTTATTTTTAACTTCTTTTATATAATACTTTTAAACAACTAAACCCATTTAATGTATATAGATAGGAATAAGTAATAGGTTTTATCCCTTTTAAATTTGAAAACTATTCCTTCTCAATTTAATCCTTTGATTTGTTCATCAAAATAAATTAAAAAGCATTTATTTACACTAATATTCAATATAAATGACAGACATAACAAATTTTAAATTCACTTTTTAATAATAAAGGAAACATTCAACTTTTAATTAATTAATTTCTTTTTTGAAGTTAAAATTTTTATATCTAATTAAAAATAATATCAATTAATTTAATTAATTAATTAATTTTAAACTAAAAAATATTTTTTATGAAATTAAAATTAAAATATTAATTAAATTATTAAAAGAAATTTTTATATTTTTTTTTAATAAACTAAGAAAAATTAAATTCTAATTTATTTCTTAATTGAAAACTTTATTTTTTTTTCAATGCTTTTAAGTTTAATTAAGTGATATTAAGAAATTTAAAATGATTAATTTGCATTTATTCAAACTTATAATATTAATTTAGTGGTAATCATTTACTTTAGAAATATAGCAAATACTAAAATAAATAATCTTTATTAACTAGCAAATTAGCAAACAATTTATTAGTTAGTTAACAAATCATATTTTGTTAATAATTTCAACAAGAAACTATAAAAATTCAATTCCTTTATCTTAATAAAGAATTAAATATTTTGACAAATTTAATTTTACAAAGACGTAAAAATATAAATTGGTTGCGAAATTTATAGAATTATATAAACAGCTCATTCATTAACAAACAAAAAATAAAAAGCAGTATCATTTCTCGTATATTTGTTTGGTTTTTTCTTTGATAGAACCCTGTAAAAGTTGATAAAATGACTACAAGAATAGGAGTTATGGTCAGAATTAGACCATAATTAGAGTTTGAAAAAAAGAAAGGATTCTCTACAGAAAAGCTATCTATCTCAGAAGAAACATAGGAGATAATGTAAGATTGCACATTATTAAATAACATTTTATGAGAATACTTGATAATAATTTAATTTAAAAGTATTAATGGAGAGGAAAATTAAATAGAGCGATGTTACTAATTTACCAAAATCATTACATAGAATTAAAATTAAAAACAATGTTTTGATGACACCAAATTATCTGATATGGTGAATAGAGTAATTGAAGTAAGTTTAAATTAAATATAATATCAATTCAGCTACTTTCATATATCATAATTAATCACTTGTTATTATATTTTAATATAGGGATTTCACTCTACTGTATTTGCATATGGCTAAACTGGTAGTGGGAAAACATTTACAATGGAAGGAATTACTTATGAAAACAACGGAAAAGGATTGAAGCCTTAAATAGAACCTGAGGTAAGAATATTTATTTAATTATGACATATGTTGTAAAATAAAATGAGCCAATTATGTTTTTGAACAAATTCTACTAAATGCGTATGTAATTAGAAATCAACTTACTTATTTTGAAGATAATTAAAAAATCAGTTAAACTGATTTTAATTAAAAAGATTTAGACAATATAAAAATTTAGATAAAGGATTAATCTTAAACCACTCAAATAAACAAACAATTATTTTCAACAGATATATTGATATTTACTTATTTACATTTACCAAAAAGTATTTCTTTATAAATTTACTTTAACCATAAAAAGGCTATTCGTAACGAAAATATGGGAATTATTCCAAGAACAATTATTTCAACTTTTGAAACTATTAAAAAATACTCAAGAGTAAAAAATAGGATTTATAAAGTTTATTTGTCGTACTTATAGATATACAATGAAAAAATATACGATCTACTTAACCCAGAGAGTTCTAAAGGTCTTCGTATTAGATGGAGCAAGAAAGATCAATTTTCTGTTGAAAATTTATTTGTTTTTGAATGCTAAAATGCAAACGAAGCTCTCGAATTGTTTTATAAAGGAATTAAAAATAAATTTATGGCAACACATAGACTTAATACACAGTCTTCTCGTTCTCACTGTAAAAAATTTTTATAATTCAAATAAAAGAATTTATATAATTAAAACTTTAAAGGTATTTTAACTTTAAGAGTAGACTCAATGACTGCAGAAGATCCAGATAATATCATATCTAGTAAAATGTAATTAGTTGATTTAGCAGGAAGTGAGAGAGCTTCCCAGTCTGGAGTGGAAGGTTAAAATTTGAAAGAAGCTATAGAAATTAATAAGAGTTTATTTACCCTTAGATAAGTAATTAGCGCTTTGGCTGAGTATTTTCAAGATCAAAGTTAGAAAAAGGAAATGCCGTTTGTACCATATCGAGACAGTAAACTTACTTGTTTACTTAAACAAAGTATTGGTGGCAACAGTTACTGTTTAATGGTAAGCATGTTTATTTTTATGCTCTAAAAAACTCTTTCATATTATTTTCAGCATTTATTTAATTTAAATTTTTTTAAAAGTAAATATTCTTAATTTGTTTAAATTAATAAAAATTTTTATATTTAAAATAATTAACTGCAATAAAATATTCTTTATTATTATGAATACTCCTATCACTGCAAAAAAATAAATAAAATATTTTACAAAAAATCATAACTTTTTTTCAAAAACATTTTAAAAGTAAAAAGAGATCAAAAAATATTTTTGATAAAATTTTGTTGCATTTATTATTAAAATCTGACTTTAATTTACTCCATTCAATTATTTAATGAATAATTATTTGCATGTATAATAATAGATTGCATGCCTATCACCTTGTGATGAATACTTTGATGAGAATATTTCTACTTTAAATTATGCAACTTAGGCAGGTTTTATTACAAATCAACCAGTTAGAAACGAAGATCCAAGGATAAAGCAGATTAATATCTTAAAGGTAAAATAATTTAAAATTTAATGACAAATAATTCTTATCATTATTAATAGAGCAAAAATAGTGAGCTTATTAAGGAATTGCATAAAGCTAATGAGCACATTGCATTTTTAAGCTCTTTAACTAACTAAACTATGAAGGTTTTTGGATAAGACTATATGAATGGTAAAACATTTTCTCCTTAAGGAAATAAATAAAACAAGATTCCATCTCCTACAAAAACGCTTGATTTTAATTATGTAAATCAAAACGAGAACATAAATCCAGGATTTTAAACTCCATCCGAGTTAAGACGCTCTCACAACATTCAGAATACTCAGTATGGAGAAAAGATAAATGAAAGAGAAATACTCATAAAATCTCAATAAATAAGTTTTGGTAATGCAGGTGGTTAAAATAGAGAAAATATCTTGTAACCTCTTAACACTAATAGTCCTACTAGATTCTAGCCAGTATTAAATAAATCTTTGTAACTAATTTTTAAAATTAGTTTGAATATTTTTAAAATTTTTGTTTTGATATTTGAAATAGTATGGGGTAGGTATCACCAGGATCTAATCTACAAACAATTAAAGGTTTTGCAGAAAGTGATAAAAAATCAAGTGATTCCTACTAATAAGCGAAACTAGACTCGGAAAACAATTCACAATAATCAAAGCAAACCAATTATTAGATCTAATAGCAATAGTAATTCGGAGAGAATTTAAACAATTAATAGTTATAAATTCATTAAGCAAATATTTCATAACTATCTGGAGTTGCCAATGGTTTTGGATTCACTACTTTGGGGCAGGTATTAAAATTCAAATTAATAATAGCATTATTTCAATCATACAAAGTCTGGCTATTTTTATTTTACTATCCATATAAATGTAGATAAACAATATCAGCTAGAAAAATTAGTTATTTAGATAGTTAGCTAATTATTTTAAGATTCTAATCAATAAATTAATAGGGAAAAAAGAAAATTTCTTCTAATTTCAAAAAAAAAGGAAACATGGTATTTTTTAATATTACTTAACAATAATTTTTTTTTTGCCTTAAATAATATGAAGAAATAAATACTAATTTAATTCCATTAAGTAATTGATTGAATATGAAATTTAAAATCTATCATTGATTTAGCCCAAACATTGTAAATTAAAAAATTTTTATTATTCGTTCTAATTATAGCTTTACTATTTAAACAATTCTGATTGATATAATCATAACTAAATTTTCATAGAAATCATCCATAAATTTTGTTTATTAAAAAAAAAAAATGATGTAATATTAACATAAAGTTATTACAGCATAACTTTAAAAGTTTCGTAATTATTTATATTACTAAGACCTAAGTATACTATTTTTATTTTAGTAAAAAAGAGAGCAAATAAATTTAGTAGATTAAAAGTATAAATGAAATAAATCGTCAAATTAAGTTAACTCATTAAGCTAAATTATATATTATTCTATTTTAAAATTACTTAAAAACTTAGAATAAGTATGCATAATTCTTAAAAAAGAAGCAAAATGAAAATTAACTAAGATATTAAAATTAGTTTCTAAGTAATTATGATATTCATTAGCATAAAAACTTGCATAGTTGAACTTAATGAAACAAAATCCATGAGTAAAGAAAGATTAATCTATAAATGATTCGCAAAAAATAGAACAAAATAAAATTAAATTATTAATTAATTATTTAATCAAGAAGACTTAAATTTAATCTTATCAAATAAATTTTTATCTAAAAATTTACTATAACTAATTCAGTCATTTTTAATCTAACTATAACCATTTGATCAATAGGATTTTGCTATAAAGAGACTAATAGATTCTGTCAATATGATAAGAGAGTTACTTTAATCAAATACTGAGATGAGAGAGATTATAGACAGCATGAACTAAGAGAAGGAAAACTTTAATGCAGAGCTAAATATAGTAACAAATTATTTTATTTTTAGTACTTTTTCTTATTCATTTCAATATTTATTTTTTTATTTGAAAGTTGGTCTTTATTTTTATACAGTAAAATTTAGATATTTCTAGCTTTCATAAAAATTTTTATAGCCATGCATGATTTGTTTTAAAAACAAATAAACACAACAAAAAACAAAAGCTTACTAAAATAAAATGATTTTTTTGGTAAATTTAAACTAAAAATCGATTAAGATAATATAAAAATAATAAGAAATAACTAAAAAAATTAAAACTAATTTTGATTATTTATTTTATCCAGTAAAAAAATATCTAATAAAAATAAAAAAAAAATAAAAAATTAGAATAATCTATTGATAATTTTTTACTCACTCATTTAAAATAATATTAAAAAAAAATTTAAAAACCCATATAATAAATTATTATACTGATAAGTAAATTTAGTTACTAAAATAAGGGCTATTTATTTAAACAATAGAAGTTTATTTTTAATTTTATTTTTTTTTATTACTTTTACAACTGTAACTGAGTCAGTTTTAATAAAATTTTATTTACAATCAAATTATATTTACACTCTACTTTTATATAAGCATCGGGTATTTAATCTTTATTATGATTTTAAGCAAATCATAATCACTCATTTATTTAAGTGTTTAACTCAAATTTAACATAATATTATAATTAATTAATTATAATTTACACTTTACTATTCTTGATTTTTATTTACCCTTTTTTTAAATGTTATAAATAGCTCCAAATGGAAAACTAAGATTTGAGGGAAAAGTTAGAAATTATGGAGACATTCCATGCTACAAGCAGTGAAGTCTCAAGTGAGTCAACTAATGAATGTAGAAAAAACAATAATTAAGATGACATCCTTTCTCTCAACAAAAGAGAAATAGCCTCAGAAATACTTTAGTTAAGGAAAGATAAAAGGAAGCTTAATCAACGAATTAAGTAGCTGGAAATAGAAAATTTAAATTTGTAAAATATAATTAATCCTAATTTTACCCATGCTGAACCTACCCGAACCCATCTCTAGGCAACACCTTCCTCTTAAATAAATAAAAGTCGATCAATAATCACACCTCACTCTAGAAACGAAAGCAGATGTAAACATTTACAAAAAGCTTATATTTAAAAAAAGCAAATTTAAACCATAAAAATGCTCTAAAAAATTATTTATTTATTTGCATTCATCTCATAATTTAAAATTTTATATGAGAATTTAATAAAATATCTTCAATAGTCTATTAATATTTCCTATAAAAAAAAATTTTATCATAATTGAGTTAAATTTAAGTATAAAATTAATTCGGCAATTGTGAATTAAAATGTTTATAAAATTTGAAGAAGAAATTTAAAAATAAATTTTTATTTAAGAGGTAAGATTTTTTAATCTTTCCAGCTCAAATGCAAATAGTTTTTTATCAAACAATAATTTAAAATTTATATGTTGTAAATTAAGAAATTTAAAATGAATTATATTATTGAATAGAAAACCAACTGTAAAACTCAAATTTGATGTAAATACAAGATAATTGCATTACTAATGGAATAGTCAATGTTTCTCCTTTTCCTTTGACAAACAATAATAACAACCAAAATGGAAATAATAATCCTTTGGATGATATTACAAATTAATAAGAAGGTAGCTAGAATATGATGAGCACTAATTATTGTTAGGCCAGAAATAAAAATCAAATTAACTGTAACTCTGATTGTAATAAAGAATAAAAAACAAGATTTGTCAGGAGGGAATAGTCAAATTAATCATCAAAATAATATTTAAGGGAAAATAGTACAAAAGTCTCTATTGGCTTAAGTAATAGCTATATCGGTTAACAACAATAGCAATCACATAATTAATTATCTCAATAGTATCACCAATAGTTGCAATAATAATCTATATCAACTGTCTCTTAGCATAATTATAAATAATGCCACTCAAATGTTGAGTACAATCTGTAATAGTAAGCAAATATCCAAAGTAATTAAAGCATATATTTATAAACATAAAATCCATAATCTTCTAACTAAATCACAAGCTTAACAGAAAATGATTGCCCTCAAAAATCACCTAACTTATATTAATATAAAAAAAAATATCCTAAGTAGTCATAAACTATCCATCTTTCAAATAATTTTGCTTATTCTTTGACTAATGCTCAAACAACTACATCAATCGTTTCATCATCTAATGTGCCTAAAACTGCTTTTGTCTTAAAGGAAGCTAAGTAAGAAGAAATATAAAACCAGTAACTCATCTAAAATCATTATTAATATATGTAATAATAACAATAAATTCCACTAAATAAATCAATTAATAGTTCTCACATTAATAGTGGTGTTTGCAGTAGTAGTTCCTCCAGCAGTGGTTACTATGCAAATGTGAACAATTAAAACACTTCCAGTATTAATAATAGAACAGCAACAAATCCTAACTGTGAATCGAAGTCTCCCAATAGTATCAATAGGATGGCATAAATAGAAACAGCTTATAATTGGAAAATAAAAATTACTCCCAAAAATAATAAGTAAAGGTCAATAACTGGAGGGAAAAAGCCTCCGAGAACTTAAGAAGAAGGTAACAGATGGTGTAAAACACCTCTGCAATAAAGACCAGATATGTCTGAAATATTACCAATTCTAAATAACCATAGCATTTCTCATAATATTTAAAATTTCTGATAGAAAAAAATAATGGATGAACAAAAAACAAACAAGCAAATATACATAAATATATATATTAGCTTTCATAATTTATTTCAATTCAATATTTAAAAAAGAATTAATTTAGATATTTAGAATAAATGTTCTTTTTATTTATAAAATATATATTAATTTTCAAATTTATAATTATTTTTCTAACTATTAAATAATTTAGATTTCAATCAACTTGATGATGTTTTTTCCATAAAAACCGAATTGAAAAAAAAAATGATAAATAAAATAATTTATATATCACTTTATTAAAAATAAGCTTCATTTTTTTTTATTTAAGATAACTTCTTTTTTTAGAAATTTTAAAGGGTTAAAACTTTTTATCTGTCAAGAAAAATTAATTTTTAAAATAAAAGATTTCCTTGTATTTTTTAATTTAAAATTTTAGCACTTCATAAAAACAAAATAATTTATTTTTTTAAATGATATTTGTTAAATTAAAATTAACTGCAAAAAGAAGTTGCCAAAACACACTTGTTTGTTTTTACATATTCTCTAAATGTTGCTCTCATCAACTATTATGAAATAATCTTTTGCTGTTTTATCAAGGCTATAAAAAAATTCTTATATTTTGATTTTAATAAAAAGCTTAAAAGACATACTAACATAAATATGATGTATATATATTAAGTAATAAAAAGGATTAAAAATAAGATATTTAATTTGTTAGTCTGCTTTATTTTTATTTTATTATGCTTGCTTGCTTTTCAAAGTTAGTCAATATCAGTAAGATAAGCAACACCAGGAAGGACTTTACCTTCAAGAAGTTCAAGAGATGCACCACCACCAGTAGAGACGTGGCTGACTTTTTGAGTTGCCTTTTCTTGTTGAACAAGATTGACAGTGTCACCACCACCAATAATAGAAGTAGCTCCTTAGGAAGTTCTAGTAGCAACGTGCTTGAGAAGGTCAGAAGATCCTACTTTAAACTTATCAACTTCGAATCTACCTTAAGGACCATTCCAGACAATAGTGTTAGCACGGGCAACAGCTTCAGCGTTTTCAGCCATAGTCTTAGGACCAGCATCTAAACCAATCCATCCAGCAGGGATACCACTCTTTAAGTCAAAGCTACGGGTGTTAGCGTTGGCTTCAAGTGAGTCACCGCACAAGAAATCAACTGGTAAATGGATCTTGACATTCTTAGCTTTAGCCTTTTCTAACAATTGGTCAACAATCTTATAACCTTCTTCGTCGAAGAGGGAGTTACCAATTTCAATATTGTGGATTTTCTTCAAGAAAGTGAAGGCCATACCACCACCAATGATCATTTCATCGACCTTGTCAAGCATACTTTCAATCAATTAGATTTTATCCTTGACCTTAGCACCACCTAAGACAACTAAGAAAGGTCTGTTAGGGGATTCCAAAGCCTTACTGAAGTAGTCTAATTCTCTCTTCAAGAGGTAACCAGCAGCTCTGATTTTGTGATCAACACCGACCATGGAAGAGTGAGCTCTGTGAGCGGTACCGAAAGCATCGTTGACGAATAAGTCACCCAAACTAGTCAAAGATTTTCTGAATTCCTTAACTGCCTTAGAGTCAGCCTTAACCTATATTAAACAAAACAAAAGTGTTTAGATTATAATTTATGACTGTCTTTATACTTTAAAAAATAATCAAACATTTTTCAAACTTTTGAATGTATTTCATTTTCAATTAAAATTAATTATTGCTTTATGAACTTATTTTGCTTTTCATTTTTTTAAGAGACAACTATGATAATAGCTTTTTGTTCATACTTATTTTGGTTTAATATGTTTCTTATGGTTGCTTAGTGATGGAAATTTTTTATATTTTTTTTAACTCTGCTGATAATTTATTCTATTTTAAATATGCTCATTTACATATTTTAGGTTGTACTTAATTTATTTTATTTCTACCTTCTTGTTATTTATTTATTGATTAATTTATGATCTTTTTTTTTTAAAAAATCAAAAACTAACCTTTAAAAATGGCAAAAAAAATAGTAATTGAATTTGAAGAATACTTCTTGGTATATTATAGAAATTTTTTGAAAAGCACACCAACTTAATGCTTGGTGGCTAAACTTTTAAAATAACTCAGCTCCGTTAAAGAATGGTGTTGTTTAGGACCATAATTTTTAAAAATTCAAAACTCTCAATCAAACTATTGATTTTCATAGGCTTAATAAAATATGGCCCATAAGTGAAAAGAAACTTGGTTTGATCTTAGTCAACTAAATAAAGTTATTAAAAAATACCTTGTTTCCTGCAGCATCGATGTACTTTCCTTCTTCTTCAGGATGGAAACGCAAGTTTTCAAGTAAAATGATTTCACCGTTTCTGCTTGATTTAACAGCTTCTTCTACATCCTTACCAACACAGTCATTCAAGAAGGTTACCTATAAGTTTTTGAAAAAATAACGATAAAAAAATCAGAATGTAGTATGCCAAATAAAATACCTTGGTGCCGAGTAATTCTTCAAGCTTAGGAACAACAGGCTTCATTGAGTGCTTTTCAACTCTGTTGCCATCAGGACGACCCAAGTGACTCATCAAGACAAGACCTTTAGGATTTTACTCTAAGATTTTCTTGATAGAAGGAACAGAACCTTAGATACGAGTAGGATCTTTAACCTTACCTTCCTTCAAAGGAACGTTGAAGTCTACTCTCATTAAAACTCTCTTGTTTTCAATATGTTTCAAGATGTGATCAATACCAATCTTACGAGACAACATTTCTTCAGTTTTTAAGCTATATTTGTTTTGTTAAGTAATTTATTTATTTATTTATTTATTGTTTTTATTATCAAGTAATAAAGATATGATACAGTTTTTGAACTGAAATAATTTCCAAATACTGTATCAATCCCCCCACTAATCTTATCAGATATGACACACTATATTGATGTATCATTTAAAGTAGCATCAACTTTTACAATTATTCATTAAATAGTGCTACTAAAATAAGATAATACTTTCAAAAAGTATTAAATCAATTTTATAAAAACCAATTATAGAACATAGTAAATTAGATAAATAATAGATTCTATATTTCCTATTTTTAAGATTATTACATAAAATATTTATTTTTATTCAAGAGACTAATTATTTAAATTGATACCAAATATATATAAAATCAACATTATAAAATTCAAGTAGAAATAATTAACTTTCAATTAGCAATTTATATTTTAATAAAATTTTAGTTTAATATTTCAACAATTTTATCAACTTCATTATCATTTTTATTTTTTTTATGGTTTTTATTTTTTTTATTTTTTTTATTAATATTTTTCAAATGCTCCTTTTTGATTTTGCTTTTTATCTTTACTATTACTTTAATCTGAAATTACAGGTGTTTTAATAGTATCATGTTTAGGATTATGATTCTAAAGTATATTATTTCCAAATTATTTAAGCTCATTTTAAACATTTTTTAAATTGATATCATAAAAGCCTTTAATAAATATATTTTAATCTTATTGTGCCTTACTATATTCTAGAAGAATTTAATTAACAACTCTATATTTATTTAAATCTTAAAATTTATTAAATATATCTGTTAACTATTAATGAAAGAATTCATAATAAATCTCAATGTCATTATCAATTTTTTCTTTTATCTAACATTTCTAAATGTTTTCTTAATTTTTGCCATTTTTTTCATTATTTATTTCTTCCAAAAATCCCCAAATTTATTGATTTACATTTGATTCTTATTAAATTTTTTAATGTAAATTAGGATAACATTCTTCCAAATCCTATTTAATGAAAAACCAAAAGTATTCAAGACACATTTAAAATTATTAGAAGTATTATTCACAAGTGTCTTTTGCTTATGCAATTTCTATAATATTTGGATTACCTCCTTTTTAAATACCATTTTAAATTAAGCATTTATTATATTTATCGATACATATTTTATTTAGTTACCAAAAGCCTTCGAATTGTAAATATCTATCTGGATTTTGATTAAAATAATTATTGTTTATTTTTTACAAATTAAAGGCAATGCATTATATTGGATCTTGCTTTTCTAATTTTTGATTAAGTTCGCTAAAACAATATGAAATTAAATAATAATTTGGCACTGATTTATTTATTGAATATATTTAATTAATTATTTTATCAATTACATCTTATTTTGATTACTATATTTCTTAATGTTACTGATTGAAAATTTAGTTTACTTAATTTAAATATTATTATAAAATATGAAGCTTTTATTCGATAGGATGGTAAACTAAATTGTTAAAAATAAGAATCTTTAATTGTATACAATAAGAGTCCATTTTATTAAATTAATTATCAAATTACCTAATTATATTATATCTTGCGCATCCTATCATTTTACTGGATGAAAGGATTTTTTTATTACATGTTAAATTGATAAAAGAAAAATCTCTTTCTAAATATTAAATAAGTTCTTTATCTAATTCTTAATTATTTATTTAATTTTTTTAATTTGAATCTTAAACTTGATAATTATTTTATTCGTTTTATGAATTTAATAAACTGTCTTAAGTATTATTAATTTTTTGAATTATTTCCTCTTGTTAATTATTATTTATTTACTTTAAATCTTATTAAACTTGTTCATTTTATGTAGTATTTAATTATAAAATAGGTTCATTTTCTAGTTAATTATTTTTTATTTAGTTTTCTATTTGTTCATTTTATGTAGTATTTAATTATAAAATAGGTTCATTTTCTAGTTAATTATTTTTTATTTAGTTTTCTATTTGTTCATTTTATGTAGTATTTAATTATAAAATAGGTTCATTTTCTAGTTAATTATTTTTTATTTAGTTTTCTATTTGTTCATTTTATACATTTTATATTTCGTTTTGAGAATTAATTTATTGAAAATCTTATTTCAAACCTTCATTATTTCCTTTACATATTTATTCCTGAATATAAAACTAAAATTAAGAATTCTCAACTTTTGTTATCTCAGTTACAGTTTAATTGAGTTGATTATTATATTTGAGAATAACACTACCTATATTAATATTATATTATTGTTAGTCAAATTGATAAACATAGCTTTTAATTACTATTAAAATTGGCAGAATCAGCAAGGAGATCGCTAAAATTAACTTACAGTTTTCATTTTATTATTTAGGTTAATTGTCATTTTAAAATGTTTCTAGGGTTTGAGCAGGAGTGAAGCGTCTAGTTTAACTATATTGCATCATATCTAATGAAAAACTTAACTGTAAAGAGTCATCTGTTGTGTCCTCTATTATTGGAATATACCCTTACTAAATATTTTCTCTATTCTTTTTATAATCAAATCCTAATATTTCACATAAAAGGGCTCCAACGCTATAATAATCTGATTAAAAAGAAACATTTCTTGTATTCATGTTTTTTAGCTGCTCTGGTCCTTAATAAATTTAATCTTCATCACACTCTTATTTAGCCTCATAGTATAAGTCAGCTATTTTAGCTTAAAATTTATTACCTTTATAATCGATAAGAATATTTGAGGGCTTCAAGTTTAAATGGCTAATTCCTAGACTATGTAGAAAAATGATTCCATTCAGAATATCAATAGCAATTTATTTCATATTAAAATTTGGTTCATTTTTAAATTCCTCTAAATTTTAAAGTGTATATCGGTACTATTCATGAGAGTAAATTATTATGTCATCTTTTTAGGTTACTTCATAAATTTAAGCAACATTTTAATGAGGATTTTTTTAAATTGTTTTCAATATTTTTAAAAATTATTCTCTATACTTTTACTACTGGATAAAGACTCCTTTTAATCTAAATTGCTTTCTCTATTTTAAAAAGGTACATGTAAGCTTATCTTTGTTCTTTTAAATGCTATCAACCAGTTGGTATCCTTTATCTTTAATGTAATTCTAGATTTGATCCATTTATTTTTTCATTTGATTTTAACCTTTTAAAATATCTTAATTAATTTGCATTAATAAATTTTTTTTTTCTCAGTTTTTTGTTAATATCTTAATGAAATTCTTTACATATTCTAATAAATCACTCATAAGATACTTATATTATATTGTCGTTTGATATTATAAATAATAATATTAAGTTTCCATTAAAATTAAATCTTTTTAATATCAAAAAGAATCTTAGAATTTTATTAAATGAAAAATAAAAATATTTCAATCTATTATTTTCTTCATTTATTTTATCAAAATATGTATCAATTTAATTAAAATTACTTCAAAATTAACTTATTGAGTCTATTAAAAAGATAAACAATTAATTTGATAAGTAAAAAAAATAAAAGATTTCATCCATAAATAATTGTTGATTTCAAAGCACAAGCTAGTGATTTTAGCAATACAAAAATACAAAGTATTCATATTTTTTCAGATTTTAATGTAAAAAGAATTACTTTTAAATAATCAAAACAATTTTTAAAAGAAATAGTAATATTTTTTTAAATATTAAATATTTATTAAGATATATTTAAGTAAATTTTTCATTAAAATTAATTTATGAATTTATGATATTTAAAATATTATAAATTAATATATCTATGATTTTTAAAATTAAACAAATTTAGAAATAAAATAAATTCTTTTATAATGCCAATCAATCGTTTAAATATCAATGTTTATTTTTCATATTTAATAACAAAGACTTAAAAAATTATTAAATACGTGTAAAGTAAATATACAAAGGAAAATAGTCTTAATCTTTTATATCAAATAAGTGCATTAAAAATAAATTAAACTAAATATCGTAAGTATTTATTTTTATTAAGATTTTATATTTTAGATAATTTTAAATAATTTAGTAGAAGATTGAATGCAACTAATTATAAGTGTTAATAATTTCTGTTAAAAGAAATAATCTATTGCTATTCTAAATAATTCAATTTCAAAAAAAAATATAGTTATTTGAAAACTAAATTACTATTAAATCCTATATTAGGAAAAAATTAACAAAATATTATTTTTTCTATTTAAAATAAATCAAAACTTGAATAAAATAAAAGGAGTGTTTATTTTTAAATGTTTTATTATTTTTTCGTTCTTGAATAAATTGCTTAATTCCTATTTTTAGTTTATACTTTTTATTAGATATTGTCAATATTCATTCTGTTTTATCTCAATTTTATTTTTTTGGATATATTTTAGTTAGTTTGTTAGCTAGTTAATTTATTTTTTAGATACTTTTTATTTATTTATTTTTAAGATGTTTTTGTTTTTTTTATTTTATATTAGTTTTTTATTTAAATTTATTTTATATTATCAATATTTTAAATCAAAAATGTGCCAAGGAACTATGCGTTAAGAGGTTTTAAATCTGTAAATCTTTTTTATCTTCTGTTTTTCTAATATTATCTTTGCTACTTATTAACAATAAAAATTATACTTATATCAATAACAATTTAAAAATAGGAAAGAGAGTAGAGTTTTTTGATATTCCTAATTTGAGGACAACTATCATCTTTCGTTTATTTGGATAAAATTCTTGAAGTCGATTTTGTAGATTAGATTTTTTTGCCTGGTATTAAAAACTTATTTTTTTAACGAAACATGATAATTCTCCTCTTCTTTTAATTTTTTTTGAAATAAATTAATTATAAGAAATTTATAATTTAATTGATTTTTATTTTTTCATAATTTAAATTTCAAATTTATTTATTAATACAAGGGACAAAAAAGAAGTTAAGGAAAAAGTTAATAAATTTATAATTAAATTATATTTATTATTATCCTTATCAATAAAAAAAGGAAAAGTAAACAAATAAATGCCCTTTGGTTAATCTAAAATGATTATTAAAGTTTTTAAATCAACAAATATTTTCAATTGCTTAATCATTCCATACGTCACTAAAATAAATAAACTGGAAATGATTTAGCGGAAATATATTTTTATCGATAACAATAAGTTTTTAGATAATTAAATAATCATTTTAGACAATCAATCGATGCATTTCAGAAACCTTGAGTTTCATAGGCATTTCAAAAAAATACTAAATCAATTTAAGTTAAACTCTAAAAATACTTTTTCCCTTAAAAACAAACAATTTTAGCATTGACTAATAGATCGATTCTCGCATTTTAATATTAAATTTATAAAAAGGAAAAAATGATTGAAGACTATAATCTGAAAATAAACAATTGACATTTAAAAAAAAGAATGAATAAATAAATACATAAAATAAGATTAAAATGAAAAAAGACAAAATTAAATAAAAATACAAATAAAAACTTAACAAAATAAGAAAAATAATTAAATAAAATCACATAAACATAATAAAATTTAAATTAATTTGTGTATTTTTATTTAATTTTTCTATATATTATTGACATCTATCTATTTAAAAGCGAATCTACATATTTGAATTACTCCTATTATTAACACGTGCATAAATTTTTTTTTTTTTTAATTTTTGAGTTGAATGACATATATTTAAATGATAAAAAAATTATAAAATAATTCTACGTAAACAAGTCTAAAGAGTTAAGATTAGTTTATTAAAGATTTAAATTTATTCTTTTATTTTAAAATATTACATAAATAATTGTAAGAAAGAAGATGATAAGTTGAGCAATTTATTTTAATATAAAGATTAAATGAGTTAATTAGCAAATGAGAAAATAAGTAATTATTTATTTAAATAATTTTCATACAATTTATATTATTATCTATAGAACAGAGTAATTTTCAAATGCTGTTCTGCTTCTTCATAGTAATATAATAATAATTTTTTATCTAATTTTTAAATTTATAAAAATAAAATATTTAATTGAGGATTTATTTTTAATATTTTCAATTTAAATAAGGAACTTAAAAATAATGTTTTAAGATTAGCACTCTTTATTGTGAATTTAAAATTAAATAAATTATTAGACATTATGAATATATTTTTATTATATAAATATTATTTATTTTTATTCAATCATCTTTTATGTTGTATTTTATTTAATATATTTTTTTCCTATATTTATAAGCCTTTAGAGCTTCTGAGTATATGTCTTAGGCTATTTATACAGCTTTTTCCTTGCATTTATCTGTGAACTTTTCAAATTCTTTTACAATAAAATCAAAGAGAAGGATATATTTTTCAGCAAATGCTTTTAGTTGAACCCCACAATAAATGTAGGACTTATAAATGTAAGTTGGCACATTAAATGTTTACTGAATAAAAGATTTTAAAACTTTTTTAAAGTGGTTAAAGACATCATTAAGCTTGAACTTAAAGGAAAGCACAATAAACTCTTTTGCCTGTATAGCCTTAACAATAATTTGACTCTTACATAGCTTAATCTACAATTTAAAATAAGTAAAGGATTTTTTGACCCTATCTATTACAGGCTACGCATAATATACAATTGCAGCTCTTTAATAATCCAACGTTTTTATTATAGGTTCTACAACTAACTCATTTAATACATCATTCAAAACTAAGTAAAATGTTCTTATTTCCTTTAATTTATGTAGTACTTAGTACTTTCTATCTACAAATTATATTACTGGGTGGTTTATTATCAATTTTTCTATTTAGTATCTTGCCTATTCATTAACTAAAAGCATTAATAGTTTAATTCTGTCTTGGAGAGAAAGCTACTTCTAAAAAAGGGAATGCAGGGGTATAATAGCCAACTCTTCATTAGTTTTATGTGGGATAGATTATTCGTATAAAACTTCGTGTTCCTAAATCTTTTAAAAAACTGCAGATTCTTCAATCAAAGTAGGATCTATTTCTTACATACTTCTGATGAAGAAATCAATAATTTTTGCAATCAAATTTTAGCGAAACTAAGCATTTGTATAGGTTTTTCTAAAATGTATGTATCTTTCTACCTTTTATTATATTGTTTAATCAATCCGATTTGTTACTGAGTCAATAAATGGTTAACTAAAAATATTTAAATGAGAGCCGATCCTACCTACAATTGTATTATCTAATCGAAGTTTTACACATAATTAAAATGTCTTTTCTCTGATATTATCTACAGTATCACCAACTAACCTAACCGTTTTTTGTTTTTCTTTGCTTTTTACTACATTGTCCATTCACTCGAGTACAAATTATTAATGAAAAAATATCCTAAGAGTTATTTAGTTCTGAAAACTACTATGAGTAATCTCTATTTATCCTATCTAAATTTTTTTTAAAAGAAATATTAATTAATGCTTGAAAATCAATTAAAAGAAATGCAATAGTCAAAAAAATTTACATAAATCAATCAATTTTTTTATTAATTTTTTTCTAATTCTTGGCTGAAAATAAAGAACACATTTTATAATTTTTTCAAAAAACATAAAATGAATGAATTAAATTACATTTAATAAATATAAATTCACATACATAAAAGATAAAAAGCAAGCAAACATTTCACTTTAATTTAAATACATTTTCATCTTTAAAATTAAAAAATTCTATTGTCAATCATAAATTAATTTAAGTAGTTGTATTTAATTTATTAATAGAAAAAATTATTTTATCCATTTATTTAATTGAATTCAATTTAATAAGAATAATATTAAAGCAACCTAAAAAATTAAAAATTTCCATGAATCAGATTTATTTGATTATCCAAAAATATTTTTGATCTCATTTCTTGCATTTGATACAAATAAAATCAAAGTAAAAAGAAAACAATAAAATAAAATATGAGTAAATAAATTTAAAAAAAACTTGAATAGGTGAGTAATTATTATTTTAACTATCTATATAATACTTATAAATATTCATAAGTATTTTTAATATAATTTTAAATGCATCTTGTTATAATGAATATATTACTATCAGTGAAATTGAAAAATTCTATTTAAAAAAAATTGCAAAGAAGAGTAATTATTATTATTTTAAAAAGATAGCTATTAGTTAAAAATATTTATTATATTTAAAGTAATAATAATAGCATCTTGCTATCATGGCATATTACTTTAGAGGAATTAAAAAACTCTATTTAAAATATAAAGGCTAGAAATTACTATTTTAACATGCTTGATATTAGTTATAAATACTAGTAATATTTAATGTGATCCTTACAGCATCTTGTTATCTAGAATTTATTATTTTTAGAGGAATAGAAAAATTGTATTTATATTTTTTAAAAATTTAGAAAGATGAATAATTATATTTTAACTTACTTGATATTAGCTATAAATATTCATATTACTTAATTCTATTTTAACAACATCTTGTTTTTGAATATATTAAATAGTAAAGTATGTAAATATTTATTATTTTAGTTTTTCTTGATATTAGTTATAAATATTTTTAACACTTAATGTAATTTAAATGAATGTCTTGTAAAATTCTATATATTATTTTAAAAGAATATAAGCATTCTAAAAAAATAATTCGGAAAGGGAAAGGTGAGTAATTATTATTTAGATAAATATTTTTAATAAATATATATTTTAGTTTTAACAACATCTTATTAAAATGAATATCTTAAATTTTGAGGATTTGAAAAGATTCTAATCAATTAAATTAATTTTTCTTGATGAAATATAAACTCTTTTGTAAACTAATAAATAAAAGTTTATTTATAATTTCTTCAAAAAAAGTCTAAGACAATTTTAATTTTGTTTTAGGTTTGTAGGTAATAAAAATAAAGATAAGGTCAGTTAAGCATAATTAAAAAGGTGACTGTAATCACTTGATTTTATCAGTTTAACCTTTAAATTTTAGTCAGCTCTCACGAACTTTAAAAATGAGAAATGGTGAAGTAATAGATTGTGATTAAATAGGAAGGCATAGCTATTTTAGCAAAAATAAATCTTAAAAAATATATAATCTAGACATATAAATATTTTTGTAAAATATTGGATTGATATTTTATTTTATTTTAAGAATAAATGTTTCTATTACACATAATCAGAAAGTACTCTTTGGCACATGTGACCTAATGACTCTATTTGAAGATCATATTATTAAAATTTTAATTAGAAATCTAATTTTAAAATAGAGGTGACAAGATCACATGCGCCAAAGTGTACTTTTCTAATTGTATTATTAATTTATCAAAGTATTTTATATTCACATTTGCTTTACTTGACTTTTTTTAATTTCCCTTTTGTGCCAATAATTTTTTTTGAATTTTTTAATTCCTAAATTTTTTAAATACAAATTATAAATATAATAAATGTTGCTATTTTACTCTTAGATTCGAGTTTATTTATATTTAAGTACAATATTTAGGTATTATTTAATGACTTGGATTTTTAGGTATTTAAAACCTTTCTCTCACTTTTATAAAAATAAATATTTTCATTACTTTTTTTTGAAGTAAATAATAAACAAAGCTTAACTTCCGTGCCCAAATTTAGTTCTTAGAAATACCAGGTAAGTTTCAAATAAATAAATTATTGTCATAAATGTTTTCTTTTAATATGGTTGTATTTTTCATTTTATTATCACGTTTTGACAATACGAATCAAACGTATTTTTAAAATCAATACAATATACTGATGCATTTAATTATCAAAGTATTAATTTGCAATCAAAAAATTTAGAATATTACTCAATTTAAGAAATAGTTATAACATATTTATAGTATTTATACAAATTAAAGATACTTGAAATATTTTGTATTTATTCTTAAAAATGGTTAAAATAATTTACATTATGATATAGTCAAAAAAGTTTGTGGAAATGGAAAGAATATACTTTTAAGCAGAGAGATTTGAAAAATTAACAAAAAATAAAATGTAAATAAAATTTTATTTTGCTATTTTGCTACTTCTGTATGTTTAAAACACAAGGTCTTTTATTTCTTTTATAGAAAATATTCTTTGATCATATTAATTCTTAAGAGGATATTTGAAGAGGATTAAAAAAATAGGGATATAAAATAAAGAATAAAAAGATGGAGTAATTTATATATTTGTGAAAAATTGAATTTGAACTAAAATTTTTTATTTTTATTACTAAGTCTTATAAATAAGTAAATAAATATATTTTTTTCAGTTTACTATTTTCTTCTTATTTTGCTTAAATTTCCCTTTTTTTCCCCCACCTTATAGACAACTCTATTTACAAAGTATAATTGTAATCAAATATAATTTATTGATAAGAGCGCTAGCAAGCAATTGCTATAATCAATTTGTTTTTGAGTAAACTTTTAAGTTTTCCAAATTAATTTTTTTCTTATTGTTTTAAAAATGTAAGCAAATTTTATATTGATTTTTTTTAATATTTTTTAAGCAATCCCTCTTTAAATTGAATCATTTGAAATAGATTAAAAATCATAAATTATATTTAAAATATTCAGATATTTTAGAAAAACTAATTTTAATAAAGATATTAAGTATAATTTTTTACAAAAGAACCTTACAGATTTCAAGAAAATTAAATGATCTAAAAAATGCAATAAATAGTTCAGTAGATTTAAAAAAGAAATTAATTAGTTAATTGATTTGTATTTTAATGTAAGACTCAAATTTTGAGTGGTTTAATAAGATCTTATTTGTCTTTATTTAAGAGTAATAAATACAAAATACTATCAAATATAAATAAAAAAATATTTTTGGTTATAACCTTAATGTATTTTTGCCATTTTGCTATTATATTTTTTTATCCTCTTTTATATTTAAAAAATCTGCAATTTAATAAAAAATTAAAAAATTTAACTGGCTGGTAAAGTCAGTTAGACAATCTAAGAATTTAGATAGAATCTCACTTAATTTAGAAATAAAATTTTCGCCTAGCACATTAAAACTTTAACTTCGTTCTAGCAAATTCAGTTTATAATGGATGAAATATTAGTTTAAAATTAGACTAAATATTAATCTACTAGATTACAATATAAAGTAAAATAATTTGAATTTATTTATAAAGTAAATACATGTATCTACGCATATACGAAGATATTAATATCAAAAACTTTACTTTATATCATCAAACTTTCAATAAAAAATGTGAAGATTAAATTTTGGAAGATAATTATTAATTATATTTAAATTTTTTAGCGAAAATCAAGTATAAAATTGTATTTTTAGATTTGTGAGTATTTTTATCATGATAATTTTAGGTTTTTAGTTTAAATAATGATAAGTTATTAAGGCTGTGTGAAATAAAATATCATTGATTGTTTACAAATAAAATTTTTATTGAATAAACAGTTTTTATTGTAAGAATATTGTTAAAATTTAAGATTGAGAGCAAGTATTGCATCTTGAAAAACAAAAACTATTACTCTTTTATAGATTTTATTTCAATTTCTTTCATTTGAAAAAGGTATAATCAGGTTTCAAAAGAATAAATTGAAGTATATATTCAAATTAAATGAATTTTTTGGCTATCGCTTCCTTAATTAGCTGGTTGACTTTCTTTAGTTGATGAGAAATTTTATGGGGTAGGTTATTTTTAAAAATTTTACAAATAATAAAATTTAGTATTGATTTAATAATAGATTTTTTTTTTAATTGTTCAGAAATTTTAGCAAATACTTCTTAGATAGTTTCATAGTAATACTTTTTAAAATTTCATAGATGGTATTGTCTTTTACATAACTTGTTATTGATGGGATTATTTAGAAATAGGCAATATTTAGATGGTTACATCACATAAATTTTTTATTTGAAAATTTATTATTATTTATAATAATAAATAATTGTTTAAAATATAATGTATATTTTGCGTCATCTTCAATAATTTATATTTTTATTTTTAGTTTGTTGTACAATAAAGAAATTGATGTAATAAAAATGTATTTAGAAATTTTAAGTATTCACTTGTTAGTGTCAAGACCTGTAAAGTAGAATAACCAATTCATTGAGTAATGTGAGCAGGAAAAAAAGAATTACATGTAAAATCAAAATTAATTATTATTTAGAGTTGAAATATATAAAGTTACTCGTGGAAAAAAGAATAAGTGTACTTTATTTACAAAAAATTCTTCTTAATAGTGATGTATTTTTGTATCTCATTTAAATACATTTTTAAAATATTATTTTATCTTTAGCATAAACGCAAATTATTTGAAAGATAGAAGTATAATTAAAGTATGATTAGAGTATTTGTATTTTTCAAAAAATGGAAAAGGTGCTTAATAATTTGCTTTAGTTTACAGTCCGCTTCTTTTTGAGCTAAATTATTTTTAGTCATTCATAATTTGGGAAAATTGTAATTGAATATGAGTTTGCATTAAAATTAAAAAAAAACTGGCTCAGAAATGAGTTTTAAATTTTTTGAATAATATATGTAGGTGGCAAGTATACGAATGCTTAACTGTAATTTGATTGTGTAAAATTAATGAAGAGAGATTAAAATTTAAACTCAATAATTAATTTCACAAATATATTATATTCCAATTATACTTGATAATAATTTTTAGGCTTTAGCGAATAGAGAAAGTAGTAATCAAATTTCAAGCAAAAAACAACTAGATAGTCACCCACTTTGATTACTTTTTGATTCACATAAACATGCATGAAATATTATTGCATCTAAAAAAATGCAAAATATATAATCCCTAATCTAATTTACTCTTAATATGTAAATATCTTAGTATTTATCAATTTAGAATACTTTTTTGAAATTTTAAGTATGTTTCATTTAAATCATTGGCAAATAGCTTTAAGAATCATGTTTAGGATTTAATTACACGTTCTCATTTTTGTTAAAATAAAAAAGACAATTTGTCACATTAGTTATATTTTATTTTAATTTCGATGTCAGTTACTTGAGTTTTATTAAAAACTAATTTTTTTGTTAAAATAAAAACTCATTTTGTCTTTTTGTTTGAATAAAAGTAGTAATAAAAATTTTTATTTTGAATACTATTCTGTTTTCTAAATAATTTCAACGCATGAAACTTGGTAAAATCTTAAAAAGTAACACATTTTACTAACTAATTGAAATCCCCTTATTACCAGGAGTAATATTTTCTTTTCTTTGTTTTTATAATTATTAGAAAACTTATATATCATAAGGAAATTACATTTATTTCAAAGAGAGTGTGAGTCTCATATAAATTAAAACTGCTTTTATCATACTCCAGTAACAAAAATAATCACACAAATATACTTGAGTAATTCCTCTAAAAGATATTTTAATAATCAAAGTATTTTATTAAAATCATGGAGAAGAATATAAATTACAAACAAAAAAAGGCTAATTAGCACTTTATTTATATGGTATCAATATGAAAGAAAAGTATTACAGGATTTACACACCAAATTTTAAATGATTTAATCTTATATACGCATTTAAAAAATGTAATGATAATTTAAAAGATAACTTAATAAAAACAAAAATAAATATTTAATATTTTTAAGAGATAAAATACATGTTTACTCAGTTATTTTTATATAAATATGTAAATATGGTGAAAAATAAAATCAATAGAGAAACATTTATGCCCGTTAAAAATAAAATTTTTAAAATGTAAATTAAAAAATGCCAAAATGTTCTTTTTAGATTTTAAAAATTCATATAAAATTCAAATAAATATCTAAAAAACAATATTTTAATTATACATATTGAAAAAAGTAACTTGGATTTATTTTATCTAATAAAAATTGCAATAGAATAGTGCAAATTGAGTAATATTTTGTTGCTATAATCGAATAATTTTTTATTAGATCAAGCGCTGCATTAATCATAGAAACTATAAAAAAATTTAGCTTTATTTAAATTTCTACTTTTTAAAAGTATTCCATAAAAAAATCAAGTATTGGTCTGTTGGTAATATTTGAAATTTGTAGCTTACATTTTTTATCATTCAAAATGAGTCAAATTTAGTAGCATACCTTTGAAACGAAATGAAACATTAATAAAATATTAATTCATTAATTTATTAAATTTAAAAAAGTCTTTATTTGCTAAAAAAATAGTTTATGAGGATTATTTTTTGTTAGTAAGTAGATTTTTAACAAGAAATGAACAATAATTTACAGAAAAAGCAAGAATGTATATACTGATTTCGCAAACATTATAAATTAACATTAAATTATTTATATAGTTTTTTAATATTTAATATGAGAATAGTAAGATTTTAAGATTAGAAAAGAGGATTAAAGACAGTAAGAAGAGAAATAATTTGTAATAAATTCATTGTTTTGAAGTTAATATTAAATTCATTTTTGTATTTATATTATTTCATTGGTTTAAATTGTTTTTTTATTAAAATAATAAAGTATTTATTTATTTATTTATTTATTGGTTGGTTGTTTGTTTGTTTGTTTTATGCAAACATTTTGCATGTAGAAGTTAGTTATCTTTTGGTTGATTTTAAGTCTTTTTCTTGACCATGTTAAAAGCTCGAATTATATATAATATTTGAAAAGTTTCTAGCTTTTAATTAATAATTTGATTTTTGGCTTATTTTTAATTCAAAATCTGTGAACAACTTATCCTTTATTTAGCTTTGATATTCCAGAAAGAGCTCTGCGGAAATATATGCGACGAGCATCATCGCCATTTATTAAACTCTTTTCAACGCTTTAGTAGGAGCATCTCATTAGTATTTCGTGTGCGAGTATTTTGAAAAAATTGCATTTCTTCACTTCAAAATTCTCATTTTCTTCTTGATTGCTAATTGGCTAGATATCCACTCCGTAAACTTATTAGTGAATTTCTATGTCCTTTTATGATTTTTTGATGTGAGAAATAGTATTCTTATCCAAAACAAGGAACAAACCATTATAGTGAGAATGTGTGTAAAAGTCTGTCTTAAATTACCCGTTACAAGTTTAGCGAGCATGCTACTTGATTTTACGGCAAATATTTTCAAGCTCTTAGGCTATGTAAAAGTGGATATTCAAATTTTGAGTGAGAATATCGAAGGAAAAGAGCTAGACTATATTGTACATTAAGAGTCTTGTTAAGTTATGGAATCTGGTCATGTAAAGTGCGTTTGGGTTTCTCTTATCCTTGCTTTGCTTTGCTTTCATAGAATTCACAAATTTATTTTCAAAATTAGTTGTTTCTTCAGGTTTAGAAGGGAGGTTTGATAGGACACATTCTATCATTTGATTAATAGATAATTTTTTGATTAATTTATCGAAGGATTTTTAGGCTTCTTAAATATTATCAAAAGATGACAACCTAGAGAATTCAAGGTATTATGGGTCTTCTTTTAAGATACTACTCTCTGAGTTAGATACCATAGAGCTTCTTTCGCAATAGGCTGAGGCTGAAGTTGATAAAATGGAATTAGAAAATCTCTTTTTTGAGTCTTAAAGCTGAGGAATATTAGTGGCTTTCACATCACTTTTAGATTACTATGAGATTATCATCTATTCATCTTCCTATTTAACTTAAGTAAATCTTTTCTTGCATATTACTTCATCTATTTCATTGCTGTACTTATTAGAGCTTTCGTTGCAAGCGTATTGAGAATGAGATTGTGTGTCGATTTCAATATTATTAAGATGAGATCTTGAGCGTTTAAGTTTCTTTTCAGAGATGAAGGAGCTGTTTTCAGGGTTTTTATTATCTTCCACTTGCTAGCTTAATTCATTTAAAGATTTATTATTGTCTATTCCTTCAAAATTTTATTACATCTCCTATGATTTGGAGTTTGCTAATGTAAAAAAATTCTACCTCTAAGAATAGGTATTATTTTACATTTAGTGATCTTGTGAGAATTAGATGGATTTAGAGCTTTAGTTGCTTTCAATTTTAACTGTGTTCAAAGATGTTTGAGAAGTATTCAGCTTATTAGGTTAGGAAGCAAAATCTCCATTTACATGTCTGAGTTATGAAGTATTTACCATTGTTGCACTCATTAAATCATTTTGTGAGTTAATATATTATTTTTAAGTAAGAGGTGCTGTACTAGGAATGGAAAGTGGGGAAGAAAAATTTTATTAGCTGGCTGATAATTATTTTTCTAAGGCTTAAACTTATAAGCCTTACTAACATTGCGATTAGACTTCTACTTTAACTTTATTCATTTCTGTATATATTCCATCTTTTTATTCACCACAATTATTATTAGTATTTATGGAATTCTACTTTTATAGAGCATTCAGATAAGGAGTATTTAAGCAGCTCGAATTAGCAGGTTAGTGATTGCTAATGTAATTCATTTAATTAATAGAACTACTTGAAGAATTAAAGGAATTTAAAATTTATTATGGGTAAATTTAATTAAATTATTATTACTACTACTATTATTGGGTTGTTTGCTATAGCTGTTATTACATTTGCATCTATTTTAATTATTATTGTTACTATTAAATAATTTATTTATATTTCAAATTCATCATTTGTAATTAAAGCATGCTTTATTGAGTATCATTAGATGGCAAGTTCACATTCTACCCAAAATAATTTGAAGTTTGATATTGGTTTTATCCTCCTACGATTCCCATGGGATAAGTATTTAAGTAATTATTGGTGTTGTAGCACAATAAATTTTACTAATTCTCGGAGCTATTATATTGAAAATTTTAGCTGGTTGATTATTATGTAAATGGGACAGATGGCATGGTAATAAAATTTTGAGGTGTAAAACTTGAATTTGATGGAATGCCAACTATAGGGATAGATGAAGTAGGACATATTTAATTATTGAAGCTACCTTGCAAAGTATTTGGCATGGCTGTTGATTGAGCAAGAGAGTTGAGTGCGAAGGGATGAGAATTTGACATTTATTAAATCATTATTAATATTTTTGAGTATGTTAGAGAATTTTCGAGTTAAATATCTTAGCAATTGTTAGAGTTATTATGAGAATGAAGTTTATAAGTATCTGTCTTTAGATAGTCAAGGATTTGAAATTTTTGTTAAGTATTTATGAGTTAAGAGGCTAAATATTGTTACCAAATTAAGCGTATAATTACAACTACTATGATTATGCTTTAGATGTTGGTTTTTGTAGTTTTTTGTTTAGAGATTTGTTTTATTAATTTACTTTTTTATTAATTTATTATTATTGATAAATTGTTTATTTTTTAAGATAAAGCGATGGACTAATAAGTATCCTTTTAGTATATACTAAAAATGAATGTATGAATTAATGAATTATGAAGCAACCAGGGGTTTAATGAAATTTGATGATTAAAAAATGCATGCAATTTAAATTAATCTGTAATGACAATAGAAGGAAAGAAAAAAAATTGATTAATTGAATAAGCCAATTTGTTTGTAATTCTAAAACTAGAACTTCTTCAAATTTTTGCAATCTAATTTGTTAATTTAATTAATAGGGTAGGGTTAATAAAAAATTTGGGTTGAGTTAAAAAGCCTGAGTGGGTTGATAAATTAATTAATTAATTAGTAGAGTGATTCTTTGAATGAATTTTTTTATTTACAATTAACATATTGAGTTTATAAATATGCCTAATTAAAGCAAAAATCCCTATAACTTAACAGATAATACAAATTCTCAAAGATTAGTTATTTCATAGTTTTTTCAACATTGTTTGTAGAAGAATATTACTTCTTAATAATTATTAAATGCAAATGCGCTCAGTTTTATTTGAGTATTTTTTATTCATCATTTTACTCTATCCTTTTAATAATATAATGTCTATAAAAAAATTTAGCTAAGTTATAAAATTTAAATGTGCCCTATTAATTTTGCTACTCAAATCACTTCTTTTAAATGATTGAAAACTACATATTAGCTTTGAAAATTTTTTGTCTGAATATTTGTGTTATATTTCTTTTTGAATGATTTATTTGAACTTTTTTTTCAATACTTATTTTAAGATTTTTATCACAATCAAAACTCAGTTAAGCTTTTTGAAATATTTACATTTTCTTTTATAAACTCATATACAAAATGGAGGAATAAAATAAGTCAGTTCTTATCACATTTATGTGCACAATAACCTACACTAAAATTAATGTAAATAATTTTATTTATAAAATGATATAATAATCGATATTGTATATGAATTCCTAATAAGATCTTCTAAAAGTAGATTTACTTACTTTAAGAATTTAATGAAGTGATAAGTTTAGCAGATATCAAGTATAAAAAGGTTTTATTTTTTTAATGGTCTCAAAATGTAAAATATAATATTTTGGGATTAAAATAAATTTTAAACTAAAAAAACTCTAAAATTAAGTTAAATAGCTTACGTTTTGTTAATTTATTATAAATTAGTATTTTTCATTTGAGTATATTACAAAAAAAACTAATATTTTTTTACCTATCAATTATTCTCTCAAGTAACTAACTATGCAAAATAGTTTAAATTAAAATAGTCAGCAAACCAACTCAATCTCCCTTACACACTTTTTATAAGTTGCCATTTTAAACAAAATACTGATAAATAATATACCTAACTTTTTATCATTGAATATTCTTTAAAATTTTTGGAAAAATTACATTTAATAAATGATTTAGATTTCATCATAAACTAACATACATACATTAAAAATAAATAGCATTTACTTTGACAAGAAGGAACTTAAAAACAATTATTTCAGTACAATAAATGTCAATAGACTAAATAAATTCATCGTAATATATCTTTCATCACTATGTCTACTAATAGGTAAAATTTTGGAAGAGAAAAAATTAGCTAAATGCAATCAAATATAATATAAAGTATTAATAATTTGACGTGTTCATTCATTATATTTTAGTACTAATTAATAATTAAAAAAATAGATGTATTTAAATTTACTTTAACATAATTTTAAATTATATTAAGATTTTTTCCTATAAATTTCCTTATTTTCTGCTAATTATAGTATCTAGCATTTTTACAATAGAGACTTCTATAAATTGCTAATATCATCTGTTCTAGATCTTATTCAAAATTATAATCTATAATAATCATGATTTTAGCAAATTTATATTTTTCATTCTCTTTATACTTGTTTACAATTTAAAAAAGCTGGCCAGCATTATTAGATTTTTTATTTATCCTACTCCTTGTTTATCAATATTATTATATTCATAAATTTCACATTTTACCATCTTAATTACACTTATTTTAACCTTTCTTATATAATAAAGGCAGTATATTTTAAATATTCAAATCAATTAATTTAAAAATATATTTATTACCTTTGAACCATTAATTATTTCCTTTAACATTATATATTTATTCCAAGTATGCATTAAGTTTACATTTCAAGTTTTAAAAATTAATTTTAGATATAAGATTGTAAATTATTTTATATCATCTATTGTTTATAAAATTATATTTCTCATAATAAAAATAAATTACTTGCTAAATTTTGAAGTATTTCACTAAGAATCAATCATATATTACTTTGATTTAGAACTAATTAAATTTTTAATCCTTCAATGTGATTTAGATATTTCTATTTATTATTTTCTTTCTAGAATCTAAAATGCTGTTTACTTATCTGGAACCCTGACAAAACTATAAAGCTCCCATCAATTACATTCTTTTTTGCAAATAAAAATGTATTAAATAAAATTCAAACAAAGTTTAAAACTTTTTTTGTTAAATGATTTATTGAAAAATCAAGCCAAAATTACTTAAGTGAAGGGTATTATATTATTATATTATAATAATATAGGAAAAATATTAAATATTTTCTAAAAATATCAAACAAACACTTTGCTCATTTTAATTTATTTAATAATAAAAATGAGTTTGTCACTTTTTTCACAAAACTGAGTTTTTTAAATATAATAAAAACAATTAGAAAATATCATTTTTTTATCAAAAAAATTATCCTCCTTTTCAAACAATCTGACCTCAAACTGTTTTATTCAACATATTTAATTTTACCAGCAGTGACACAATTGATTTTCATAAATTATTTTTTATTAATAATATAAACAAATAGTAAATTTAGTTTTTAGCAAATTTATTTGATTTAAAAATAAAATTAGTTAATAAATCAATAAATAAATAATTAACAAATCATATATCCTCAAACTACAAAATTCATATTTTTAATTTTAACGATTTATTTTTTTTCCAATTAAACTCTAAAAGACTCAAATATTAAATACCTCTTAAAAAAAGTGTTAATTAGTTAATTAATTACCTTTATTCACCATTATTATTTTATTGATTCATCCACATAAACATATTTTTTGCTTTTATATTAAAAATTCCAAAATTAAATGCTAAATTACTAGATAAAAAATAAAATTATATTAATTTATATAAAATTATTAATTTATAATTTAATCCTCTACATTTACTAATCTTTTAAATTTGTTTTTTGTATTAAACTTTTTCAAATATATGCTTTTTTCTGAATAAATTGAAACGAACAAACATTGATATTTAAAAAAAGATACATATTAAAATAAATTCAAATTATAATCCTATAATAAAGCAAGAGTGCCTTTCTTGTAAATATTTTGTAGCTTTAAATATTCAAATATAATGAATAAATTTATAAATAAAAATTAATTGTCTGTAATAGATAATAATTTCTCGATTCTAAAAATAATTGATAGATATAGTGTTATATGTAATCTCCTGAAAGATTCAATCCTCTCCTTTTTTTAAAATAATTAATAACAGCATTATACTAGTATCCAAAAATCAAGCAAATACTAGATAAAAATGTAAGAAAGGATTAGCTAATACACTTTTGAAAAAATAAATTTCATTTAAAATATTATTCCTCTAATTATTTTATGAATGAAATATATTATTTGTTTTTAATTATTTTTGTTATTTATCATTTTTTTATTAAGAATTATTTGCTAGTTAATTAGTTAAAGCACTCTATAAGTTTGAAAGATTCTTACATCCTCTCTTCTTTTAAAAGATATATATGAACTCTAAATAAATTTCTTTTTATAGTTTTGATTTCTAAATACTTAAAATTAGCAAACTATTAATGTATTTAGTTAATAGGTATCTAGTACAGATTAACCTATTTGCAAAATCTAAATAAAATATACTAATTAATCATGAATATTAAAGATTATTGCAAAAGAGTATTTAATTAAAGTAATATTTATTTATTTCCTATCGAATTTTCAAATGAAAAAATTTGTCTTTAAGAAAGCTTTAAAATCTGTAAAATAAAAAGCAGATATATACACTATATTATCCCAGAATGACGTATAGCTAACTACTTAGGTCAAAAAAGAAGTGATTTTTCCTTTGAATTAAGAAGTAGAAAATTAAATCGATAAGCTGATTGATACACTACGTTTAAATAAAGGAGTTTATGAAAAAAAAGGAGTCGCAATTGCAGCTAATTAAGTAGGATTAGATTTGAGATTCTTTTTATTGGCTGATTTCAATGCAAATCCTTTTGATATCTAAAAAAGAATATTAACTATATGTAATCCTCAAATACTAGACAAAAGCAAGGAAACCTCTGAGGAAGAGGAAGGGTGCCTAAGTATTCCTGAATAACTAGCTTTTGTAACTAGACCAATTTAGATATTAGTAGAATATTAAAATATAATGGGTAAAAAGGTTAAGTAGGAACTTTCAGGACTTTAAGCTAGAGCATTTTAGCACGAATTAGATCATTTAGATGGAATTCATATGTTATAAAGAGCAAATAGAGTAGTAGAGAATCCACTTTACATTGAATACTTAAAAAAATAGGAAGAATAATAAAATTAAAATTAGCAATGAATGATTTTTGCAAATTCTAATTAAGTAAAAATATCTATGAATAAAAATAGATTGGCAGATTTAAATAAAAAAAAGATAGAAAATTCTATCAAATAATCTAAATTAATCACAAAAATATAAGTATAGTAAATGCATATAAAATAGTATTAAATTTTATCTACTTAATCTATAATAAATCCAAATATCTTCTCTTCTTCCTTGCTATTAAAACTGATATTTTATATCCACTAAGAATATTTATTTATAATAACTAAAATTATTTTTATTAAATTTACTAAAATTTATTAAATCATGAATTTAATTATTTAAATAAGTTTTGAAATATTCAAATATTAATTTACTTTAATGAGTATTTTATAAAGTCATTTTAAAACCTATCTTAAATATAATTAAAATTTTAGATAATTTAAAAAAAGCTTAAAGCATTCAATGTAAATTCAATAATTGATCAAAATTTGACTTATTATTATTCTAAATGCATTCAATATTTGAAAATTAATTAGAATAAATTTCGTTGGGGTTGGGGGTTGGGGTTGGGGTTGGGGTTGGGGTTGGGGTTGGGGTTGGGGTTGGGGTTGGGGTTGGGGTTGGGGTTGGGGTTGGGGTTGGGGTTGGGGTTGGGGTTGGGGTTGGGGTTGGGGTTGGGGTTGGGGTTGGGGTTGGGGTTGGGGTTGGGGTTGGGGTTGGGGTTGGGGTTGGGGTTGGGG
>NW_002476081.1:0-7611 GCF_000189635.1 Tetrahymena thermophila SB210
AATAAACTGTTTTTACTCTAGATAAATTATCAAATTTGAGAGTTTATTGCACTTTCTTAGACCAGAACATAAGCCTAATGAACCTTCTTCACCAATTTTATTTTTCCTTTTTAAATATTGTAAAAAATTATAGTTAATTAGTTAGTTAGAAGGAAAAAATTAAAAAAAATTATAAAATGAATTAATTAAATAATAATAAAATGAAAAGTTGAAAATGAAAAAATGAGCTAAATTAGTAAATAAACATTTAAAAAAAAATACAAGTAGAATTAAAAAAGAAAAATAAATCAAATAAAAGCGAATAAATAAATTAAAAGATTTAGATATATAGTTTTAAATTCATTATTATTATTATTAAAAAATAAATATCACAATCTAAAACAAATAAACTGTTTTTACTCAAGATGAAGTGTCAAATTTGAGAGATTAGTGCACTTTCCTAAATCAGAACCTAAACCTTATGCACCAATTGCACCAATTTAATTAGAACTTTTTAAATATTGAAGAAAAAATTTAAGTTAGAAGGAAGAAATCAATGAAAATATGAAATAATAAGAAATGAATTAATTAATAATACAAGCAAAATTTGAAAATGAAAACATAAGCTAAATTAGAAAAACACAAACAAAATAAAATAAAAAGCTAATAAATAAATTAAAATAGTTAATTTTATTGTTTTTAAATTCATTTTAATATTCAAAAATATCACAATCTAAAACAAATAAACTGTTTTTACTCAAGATGAAGTGTCAAATTTGAGAGATTAGTGCACTTTCCTAAATCAGAACCTAAACCTTATGCACCAATTGCACCAATTTAATTAGAACTTTTTAAATATTGAAGAAAAAATATAAGTTAGAAGGAAGAAATCAATGAAAATATGAAATAATAAGAAATGAATTAATTAATAATACAAGCAAAATTTGAAAATTAAAACATAAGCTAAATTAGAAAAACACAAACAAAATAAAATAAAAAGCTAATAAATAAATTAAAATAGTTAATTTTATTGTTTTTAAATTCATTTTAATATTCAAAAATATCACAATCCAAAACAAATAAACTGTTTTTACTCAAGATTAAGTGTCAATTTTGAGAGATTAGAGTACTTTGCTAAAGCACAGCTTAAGCCTGATGCTCCTTCATCATCAATTTAATTTTCCCTTTGTAAATGTCGAAGAAAAAATATATATTTGATTTGTTAGTTAGTAGAAAAAAATATGAAATAATGAGAAAAGAATTAATTAATTAATAATAAAAGCAAAAGTTGAAAGTTAAAAAAAGAGTAAATTAGCAAATAGAAAAAGAAATAAAATACAAGAAGAATAAATAAAAGAAAAATAAATCAAATAAAAATCTAATAAATAAATTAAAAGTGTTATATTTTTTTAAATTCATTTTTGTATTCAAAAATTCACAATCCAAAACAAATAAACAGTTTTACCTGAGATCAAGTTCAAAATTTGAGAGATTATTACATTTTCGTAAACTAAGACCTATACCTGATGCACCAATTGCACCGATTTCATTTTTCCTTTTTAAATATTGAAAAAAATACTTAAGTTAGAAGCAAAAAATGAAGAAAATATATAAAATTAGCCTGTTTTTTAATATATTGCTTGAATTTAAAGACAATGAAACCCTTTATCACAAAATAAGAGAATTATGTAATTATAGCCAAATGCCATTCAAAAATTTAGTGATTTAAGATCACTGTTTTTTTAAAATAAATAATTTATAATAGAATTTTATTAATAATATTCATATTTTTAATTTATATCAATCATTATGATTTTTCTATTAAATTTTTAATTAATTTTAGCCTTTTTAAAAAATTTTTCTTCAAAAAAAATTTTTATTTACTGTAAAAAGAATTTTTCCTCAAAATTTGAAAAAAAATATCTCCCTGTATTTTGATCTATTTTTGTAAGCATTTTAAATTTAAATATTTAAAAAAATAATTAATTAGGATGTTGAACAAAAAAATGTTCTTAATTTATATTATAATCATTTATTTTAAATATCACTAATCATGATATCAATCATTAATGGTTGGTTTGTGATATTTTACACACAGGAAAAACAGCTATATAATTTATTGTTTGTTAAAAAGCTTTCTATTTGATATAAATTATTTGTAGTAAATATTCATCAATATAACAAAAAATATTGATTTTACTTTAAAGTTTATATACAAATAAGCTAAGTATTTTATTAAGAGACAGGCTATAATAAGAAATTAGTTAATAATAAAAGCAAAAGTTGAAAGTGAAAAAATAAGTTAAATTAGCAAATAGACAGACAAAGAAATAAAACACAAGAAGAATAAAAAAAGAAAAATAAATAAAATAAAATAAAATCTAATAAATAAAATAAAAAATTTATATGATTTAAATTCATTTTTATATTCAAAAATATCACAATAAAAAACTAATAAACTATTTTTACTTAAGATAAAGTACCAAATTTGAGAGATTTGGGCATTTTCGTAAACGAAAACCTAAACCTGATGCACCAATTGGACCAATTTAATTGTAACTTTTTAAATATTGAAGAAAAATATTTAATTTAGAAGGAAAAAATGAAGAAAATATATAAAATAATAAGAAATTAATCATAAAAGCAAAAGTTGAAAGTTAAAAAATTAGTTAAATTAACAAATAGGCAAAGAAATAAATAATTAAAAATAAAAAGCAAAAGAAGAATAAAAAAAGAAAAATAAATCAAATAAAAGTCGAAAAAATTATTTAAAAGAGCTAGTTAGTGAGATAGTTTTATTGTTTAAAATTCATTATATATTAAAAAATATCGCAATTCAAAACGAATAAACTATTTTTACGAAAGATTAAGTGCCAAATTTAAGAGATTAGTGTTTTTTCTTAAAACAGAACCTAAACTTTATGCACCAATTGCACCAATTTAATTTTCCCTTTTTAAATATTTAAGAAAAAATAAAGAGTTAACTTGTTTGTTAAAAGAAAAAAATTAAGAAAAAATATGAAAAAATAAGAAATGAATAAATCCATTTTATATTAAAAAATATAACTATCCTAACAAATAAACTGTTTTTACTAAAGATCAAGTGTCAAATTTGAAATATTAGTGCACTTTTCTAAACAAGAACCTAAAACTTATGCCCCAATTGCATCAATTTAATTTTTTCTTTTTAGAAGAAAAAATATATATTTATTAAATAAGTTAGTTAGTTAGTGAAAGGAAAAAACGAAGAAAAGATATGAACTAATAAGAAATTAATTAATTAATAATAAAAGCAAAAATTGAAAGTGAAGAAATGAGTTAAATTAGCAAACAGACAGACTAAGAAATGAATAAATAAAATTAAAAACTCAAGCGAATAAAAAAAGAAAAATAAATCAAGAATAAATCTAATAAAAAAATTAAAAGATTTATATTATTTTAAATTCATTTTTTTTAAAAAAGATATCACAATCCAAAACAAATAAACTATTTTTACGAAAGATTAAGTGACAAATTTGAGAGATTAGTACACTTTCCTAAACCAGAACCTAAACCTTATGCACCAATTGCACCAATTTAATTAGAACTTTTTAAATATTGAGGAAAAAGTAAATAGTTAATTAGTTAGTTAGAAGGAAAAAAATATGAAATAAACGAAATTAATTAATAATTATAGCAAATTGTAAATATGAAAAAATGAGTTAAATTAGCAACCAAAAAAACAGGGGAACAAATAAAAAAAACATAGCAGAATAAAAAAAGAAAAACAAATAAATAGCTTATAATTAAATTAAAAGATTTATATTAACTTAAACTCATTTTTATATTCAAAAATATCAAAATCCAAAACAAATAAACTGTTTTTACGTGAGATTAAGTATCAAATTTGAGAGATTAGTGGACTTTCTTAAACCAGAAACTAAACCTTAAGCGCCAACTGCACCAATTTAATTGTTACTTTTTAAATATTGTGGAAAAGATAAATAGTTAATTAGTTAAAAAAGAAGAAAAAAATGAAGAAAAAACATGAAATAGCAAGAAATTAATTAATAAAGCAAGCAAAAGTTGAAAATGAAAAATGAGTTAAATTAGCAAGCAAAAAAACAAAGAAGTAAAGAAAAAAATACAAGCAAAATAATAAAAAAAGAAAAATAAATAAATAAAATTAAAAGCTAATAAATAACTAAAAGATTTATATTAACTTAAACTCATTTTTGTATTCAAAAATATCTCTATCAAAATAAAGTAAACTGTTTTTACGCGAGATGAAGTGTCAAATTTGAGAGATTAGTGCACTTTCCTAAACCAGAACCTAAATCTTATGCACCAAATGCACCAATATAATTGTAACTTTTTAGATATTGAAGAAACGATTATGAGGAAAAAAAGAAGAAAAATAAAGAAAATTAAAGAAATGAATTAATTAATAATAATAATAATAAACAATAAAAGGAAAAATTGAAAAATGAAAAAGAAAAAAGAAAAAAACACAAACAAGCAGAATAAAAAAAAGGAAAAATAAATCAAATAAAAAGCTAATAAATAAATTATAAGAGTTAGTTATCTTATTTTAAATTCATTTTTATATTCAAAAATAACACAATCCATAACAAATAAACTGTTTTTACCATAGATAAAGAGTCAAATTTGTGAGATTTGTGCATTTTGTTAGACCAGAACCTAAATTTGATACACCAATTGCACCAATTTAATTAGAACTTTTAAAATATTGAAGAAAAAATAAAGAGTTAATTAGTAAGTTAGAAGGAAAAAATGAAGAAAAAATATGAAATAATAATAAATTAATTCATTAAATAATAATAAAATCCAAAGTTGAACATGAAAAAATAAATGAGTTAAATTAGTAACAATACAAAGAAATAAATAAAAATAAATCAAATGAAAAGCTTATAATTAAATAACTTAAAAGAGTTAGTTAATTAAATTATTTTAAATTAATTTTTATATTAAAAATATCACACATTCCAAAACAAATAAACTGTTTTTACTTAAGATAAAGTACCAAATTTGAGAGATTAGTGCACTTTCCTAAATCAGAACCTAATCCTGATGCACCTACATCACTAATTTAATTAGCCCTTTTTAAATATTGAAGAAACAATATATTGTTAATTAGTTAGTTAGAAGGAAAAAATATGAAATAATATGAAACAAATAAATAAATAATAAAAGCAAATATGCAGAATAAAAAATAAAGAAAAATAAGTCAAATAAATGCTAATAAATAAATTAAAAGATTTTTATTGTTTGAATTCATTATTATATTCAAAATTATCACAATTCAAAACAAATAAAGTATTTTTACCCTAATTAAAGTGTCAAATTTGAGAGGATATTACACTTTGTTAAAGCAGAACCTAAGCCTGATTCACCTTTGTCACCAATATAATTTTAACTATTTAATTTGAAGAAAAAATAATGAATGAGCTAATTAATTAGTAAGAAGAAAAAATATCAAATAAAAAAAAATAAATAATTAATAATAAAAATTGTATGAGAATTAAGTTAAAATAATTAAAAAATATTTATAAAAATTGAATAAATATGGAGACAGGCAAGATAATTTATGATCTGAGCATTTTTAGATCAGTAGAAAGAAAAAATGAGCCACTACATTTTATTTCATTATAAATTTGTTATTATTTTATTGTATAGTTATTCAAATTAATAAACAAATATTTAAGTTTTATTAAATTATGTTTATTTAACTACTTTATTTTGAATAAAAATTTATAGTAAATAATTGAATTTAATGTATTAAGCTTTAATCAAATAATTTTACAGTTAATTTATTTTTTGATAAAGAAAAATTTTAATCATATGATTATTTTGTGTGTGTACTATTATTGATATTTTTCTTATCTTTTTAATTTAAAAAAGTGATTTTTTTCACTTTAACATTATTTTAAAAAGGGGTTTATCGCATTTTCCTTATTTGAAAACAATTTCAACGAACATAATAAATTTAAATTTAAAGAGGGAAAATTGCATTTAAAGGGGTTTATTTTTTTAAAAAGATTAAAGGGGAAATTTTAAAATTAATAAAAATTTGTTAAATAAGACTGAAAATGTAGCCCTCCAAATAAAATACTAGGAAGGCGAAAAATTAGCAGCGTAGAAGGTATTTTTCTACCTGCTGATCTAAAAATGCCTCTAACATTCTGAGACAACTTATATAAGAAAAGTAATATTTTAAATTACTTGAAAATTTCTTGTAAAAAAATATTAATAATAATAAAAATAATTTAAATATACCTCAGATCAATATTAAGAATCTAATGCGATTAAAGTGAAGAGTCTAAAAACTTATTTTATTAATAAAAAAACTTAACAATGTTAATAAATTGAATAAATATTTACTTTTTTTAGATTGTTAAAATATTTTTCCTCTTATATCATTTTTTTTTCTTCAAAAGTATAGAATATCAATTTATGGTAATTTAATTAATTATAAGTATATTAATAAATTAATTTAATTTATATCAAATTAATTTGGGTTAAAAGAACAAATAAATTATAATAATTTGCAAATAAAGATTTATGAATTTGCTTTGAGGAAGAGAAATCAATATAATAAAAATTGTTAATTCTTAATATTTCTATTAAACACTTATACTCGAAAAATAATAGAATCAAAAATGAGTTAGTTAGTTAGTAGTCATATGTTGATAAAATTCTATTAATTATAGTTAAATTTTGATAAAATAATTTTAATATATTAGATTTATCTGTTTTAGTCAAATAATGTGGTGAATATAAATTAATATGATAATATTCACAATATATCTACTTTTTCTCGAATTAAATTAGTACTTTTGCAAGAATATGTTCTTTAAGTAGAGGTTGTAATGTATTTAATAAACACTTTTATACCTATTTAAATAAATTTTTAATAAATAGATTATTCATTTTTATATTAATTAAGATAAATTTTCTTAAACATAAATAATCTATGTATTTTAAATTTGGATATTTATTAAAAATTTTTATAATCAATAAATTTTTAGAATTTATTTATTTCAATAAAGAAGTGAATAACTTTGTGATGTGGTGTATTTATTCCAGAGATTAGCTTGTAAAGACAAATTGCACCATTATTAAATATAAAATATATAGTGTTTTCTCAAATATTTTTTAATGTATTTAATTATTTAAAATATTAATATTTCGGTAAAAAAAATTTTAATACTTTGAAAATATGAATAAATAAAATTTTTTAATTCTTGTATATATAATAAAAAGAAACATAAAATATGTAAAATTTAATAATAAGTCAAAATTATTTATTCTAAGATATCCTTTAGTCAATTAAATAATATCAAGAATTTATTAAGATTTGATAAAAACATAATGATAAATACAAATAAAATATAAAAAGAACAAAAAGAGATTAAAATTATAAAATTAAATGAAATATCACCATCTGTATTGACGACATAGTTGGTGATATTTTAATTTCAAGATTAGCAATATTCAAATATATTTTGCATTTTTATCCTTTTTTCACCACCTTTTTATCAGAAAAAACATAGTTTCAATTTAACTAACCTATTTAACTTGAGATACTTTACTTTCAATTATTTATTGATATTTTCTCCACTTTTAATATAA